>NC_079212.1:32491749-32581749 GCF_029633865.1 Lampris incognitus
AGTTGCACTGTAAGACTGGAGGATATGAAAAATATGCTGGCTATTAAGCTTTAGATAATCTTTAAGTTTTTTTCTTTATGAAGAGCCATGGAAAGATATACTCTTACTGTGTAAATGTTGATGCTCGGATTCCTTGGTAAAACTGGTTGTGGATCTGATATATTAGCATTAGTATAAGACGATAAATGTCTTCTGGTTTCAGAGACCCAGGCTCAAAAACCAGTCCTGTCCAGGTAGTCTGTGTTAAAAACCTACTACTCCTGTGCAGGTGCCAACCAGACACCTGTATTGAAAACAAGTGTTGAAATGTTAAGTGAATTGCAAATGCATCCTCTGCAGATTTTTTTTTTAATGCAGTCATTTCCTATTTGTTGGTGGGGTAAAATTCTTAAAAATGTACATCTCATGATATTACCTTTTAATCTGTAATATGGGAATGTCCCGGAGTACCAGCGACAGATTACTGTATTTTAATCCGTAGAATATGGTCAATAATGTTGATTAGTTTTGTTCCCTGAGACTTTAAGGCAGTAGTAAACAGTAAATGTTACAACGCGAATGTGTAACATCTGTAAATATTTGGTATATGGATGGTGTGAAGCAGAGACGACGATGTGAAACCAATTTGGACAGGCTCTTGGTAATGTAGTAATGTAGCTTGGAGAAGTGACTATTAAAGCAGTCATGTACACGACTCAAAGAAATCTTCAGAAATGATGATGGAGGGTGCTGGATGTAGCGTTAGATATATATACACTCACCGGCCACTTTATTAGGCACACCTGTCCAACTGCTCGTTAACGCAAATTTCTAATCAGCCAATCACATGGCAGCAACTCAATGCATTTAGGCATGTAGACATGGTCAAGACGATCTGCTGCAGTTCAAACCGAGCATCAGAATGGGGAAGAAAGGTGATTTAAGTGACTTTGAACGTGGCATGGTTGTTGGTGCCAGACGGGCTGGTCTGAGTATTTCACAAACTGCTGATCTACTGGGATTTTCACGCACAACCATCTCTAGGGTTTACAGAGAATGGTCCGAAAAAGAGAAAATATCCAGTGAGCGGCAGTTCTGTGGGCGAAAATGCCTTGTTGATGCCAGAGGTCTGAGGAGAAGGGCCAGACTGGTTCGAGCTGATAGAAAGGCAACAGTAACTATAATAACCACTCATTACAACCGAGGTATGCAGAAGAGCATCTCTGAACGCACAACACGTTGAACCTTGAGGCAGATGGGCTACAGCAGCAGAAGACCACACCGGGTGCCACGCCTGTCAGCTAAGAACAGGAAACTGAGGCTACAATTCGCACAGGCTCACCAAAATTGGACAATAGAAGATTGGAAAAACGTTGCCTGGTCTGATGAGTCTCGATTTCTGCTGCGACATTCGGATGGTAGGGTCAGAATTTGGTGTCAACAACATGAAAGCATGGATCCATCCTGCCTTGTATCAACGGTTCAGGCTGGTGGTGGTGGTGTAATGGTGTGGGGGATATTTTCTTGGCCCACTTTGGGCCCCTTAGTACCAATTGAGCATCGTGTCAATGCCACAGCCTTCCTGAGTATTGTTGCTGACCATGTCCATCCCTTTATGACCACAGTGTTCCCATCTTCTGATGGCTACTTCCAGCAGGATAACGTGCCATGTCATTAAGCTCGAATCATCTCAGACTGGTTTCTTGAACATGACAATGAGTTCACTGTACTCAAATGGCCTCCACAGTCACCAGATCTCAATCCAATAGAGCACCTTTGGGATGTGGTGGACCGGGAGATTCGCATCATGGATGTGCAGCCGACAAATCTGCAGCAACTGCGTGATGCTATCATGTCAATATGGACCAAACTCTCTGAGGAATGTTTCCAGTACCTTGTTGAATCTATGCCACGTAGGATTAAGGCAGTTCTGAAGGCAAAAGGGGGTCCAACCCGGTACTAGCAAGGTGTACCTAATAAAGTGGCCAGTGAGTGTACACTGTACAATAGACTTTCATAACTGAAATCACTTTTCTAACCAAGGAAACTTATGTTTTGTTCTAATGATCATGTGCTTATGTTCACAGAAAACATGTTCACATACAATTTTTGATTTTTAGAAACTATTCTAACTGGTCGATGTAGTATACCACTATGTTTGTTTATACCGAAAAGGTTGCGGTTAGCCTTCCTGCCAATGGCCCCTGCTTCCTTCCCTGAAAAAAAATGAAATTGCGGTCTATTCCGTTACCAACCAAAACGGGGCTGCACGGTTCGAATCCCCGTGTTACCTCTGGCTTGGTCGGGCGTCCCTACAAACACAATTGGCTGTGTCTGTGGGTGGGAAGCCGGATGTGGGTATGTGTCCTGTTTGCTGCACTAGCGCCTCCTCTGGTTGGTTGGGGAGCCTGTTTGGGGGGGCGGGGGGACTTGGAGAATAGCATGATCCTCCCACGTGCTACATCCTCCTGGCGAAACTCCTCACTGTCAGGTGAAAAGAAGCGGCTGGCGACTCCACATGTATCGGAGGAGTCCGCAGCCCTTCCTGGATCGGCAGATGGGGTGGAACAGTGACCGGGACAGCTCGGAAGAGTGAGGTAATTGGCCGAATACAATTGGGGAGACAAAGGGGGCAAAATTCCAAAAAAAAAGTAAAATAAAAGAAATGCATACTTGTTTTGATAAAAAGCTTTTTAAAAGTTGTATCAGATGCATGTACACCCATCCAAGAAAATTAGGAAGAAAGGGGTAAAAGACAAAACTAACCAATGCAGAAAATATTGTAACCCCCCTTTTTGCACTAGCGCCCTTCTTAAACTTAAAGTGTGCGTGCCAAGCCGTTATTTCCTATACTGTTCCTGTAAACAGAGGGTGACATTAAATACTTTCAATTTCACAGCGTCATGGGGGACTGATGTCAACCAAAGCAACACTTCCAAGTCTGTATGTTTGTGTGTGTACACAGAAAACGAGTCAATAAATACGTTCTCAAAACATCCTCTTGAGCTTTCTGAAGAACCGGTAATTGTGCGTGCAAAAGGGAAACAGGGTTTTATGTAAACGTAATCAACCTGTTGGTGACCCGCAACAAAATGTTGTGTGTTGCTGAAAATTACTTACCTTAGAGGGCACCACAACAATAAATCTTTTAGAAAATTGGCTTTTTATTGCACTTACGATATAGGTCAAATTGAAAATTGTAACCAGTGACAAATAAAAAAAAAAGAAAGGTTAAAAATCACTATCACATACAATATACAGATTAATAACGTTAATGGTTAGTTAAACTCAATTTGTGCTGTGTCCAAACATACCAATTTCCTGAATGTAAACCTTACAATTTTCTACATGAAACTATTTCCACACTAGGCTTAGCAGCTATAGTTACAAGGAACGTTATGGACATGTGTTTACACAAGGAATCTTGTCTAATTGCATTATTGAAGGGGTGTGTGTGTGTGTGTGTGTGTGTGTGTGTGTGTGTGTGTGTGTGTGTGTGTGTGTGTGTGTGTGCGTGTGTGCGTGTGTGCGTGTGTATAATCCAAAGTGTCAATAAACAGGGCTGTATTCACCCATGAAGAGTGATAACACAACGTTCCAAGTGGGATTTTACAACACCCAACAGCAAACAATGATACATTTGGCAGGAACTCTTTTAGGATGTGATTTCATTTACACAGAGGATTATAGAAGAGCTCCTCGCTTTCCAGTACACGTCTGGACGTTGTTATTCAGCTTATTTTTTTCAATGTGTGTCACTGGGTTAAATTTGTGTGTGCACATGTATCTAGACCTATATTTATACAGTGTTAACCACTGTAGGTCCCCCTTCATCCCAGGTCATCCTGTGTGGAGTTTGCATGTTCTCCCCATGTCTGCACTGGGTTTTCTCCGGGTGCTCCGGTTTCCCCCACCATCAAAAAGACATGCATGTTAGGGTTAATACTCCTGTCTGTGCCCCTGACCGAGGCATGGCAAGATGAACTGGAGTTGGTCCCCGGGTGCTGCACGGCAGCCCACTGCTCCTAGCTACACAGCTAGGATGGGTTAAATGCAGAGCATAATTTCCCTACAGGGATCAATAAAGTAAAATTTAAAAAAAATTACACTCTGTTAATCAGTATAATAATACTAATATTGCTAAGAAAGTTTGTGTATTTAAGCCTTTATTTATTAGGCAAGAAATACAGAATGGAAAGAGATGGGGCAGTGGGGTCAAAGGTCCTGACGTCGGATTTGAACCCAGGATTTTGCAATCAGGCCTGAGCTTG
The DNA here is from genome assembly GCF_029633865.1 of Lampris incognitus. Taxonomy (NCBI): domain Eukaryota; kingdom Metazoa; phylum Chordata; class Actinopteri; order Lampriformes; family Lampridae; genus Lampris; species Lampris incognitus. Next base: position 32,496,000 of record NC_079212.1, read on the forward strand.
CATGACATGCCCTTAGCTAAGTTAAACCACCAGCCACAGTTTGTGTGTTCTTGTGTGCGTTCTTGTGTTATGTTAACCGTATTTGTGTGAGTTTCTGGATGTTTTCAGATTGCTTAAACAGTACTTACAAGTGAACGGGTGTGTGTCCTTTTCTCTGCAGAGGTGTTTTGTTTTTTTCTCCATGTGCTTCTTGTATTTGCAAATTGCACATGAAACCCCAGGAGCAGTGTTACTATGAGTGGCAAGGAAAACCATCAGTGTTGAGGACAGTGGAAGCAGCCCCGCAGCGAATGCTGTCTGCATGTACACACTAAAGGTCAGCCCAGAGAGAGAGAGAGAGAGAGAGAGAGAGAGAGAGAGAGAGAGAGAGAGAGAGAGAGAGAGAGAGAGAGAGAGAGAGAGAGAGAGAGAGAGAGAGAGAGAGAGAGAGAGAGAGGTGAAAACAGTGAATGCAAAAATAAAAACAACATTTGAGAGTAGAATATGGTGTACTGGAAAGATGACCAGTCATTATTTATGAAATATTAAAACTATGTTGAAAGGAAATAGATCGGCATGCCAATAGTCTGGTTGTGAGAAACACATTTTTGTGAGGAAAACATATGTGTGGGGGGCTGTTTCAAGGGCTGGTCCAAGGCTACCAGATGGCTGGAATTTGCAGCTTTTTATATTTGAAATAGCCAACATGTTTGGACACTCGATCATTTCACGTGCATTCCTGGGTTTTGAAATTGCCCGGTCCATTGGTGACAATGCAATAATCCAACACTTGCATTATATCTCATAAACTGTACACGGCTCTGTCACATACTAAGTTATATTATTTAAATACCCAAGGTTGGGCATAACGCAGAAAAATCACTGCTTTAAACGGATCTGCTAGACAATACTGTATTGTACAGTTTGCGAAAGGCAAAATGTAACAAGAGACTGAACACAGACTAGGGTACAAAGTCCTTATGGCACTTTTATTACGTAAGTATATTGACTTTTAGCATCTGTGGTCTGCAAATATTGTTTGTGTGTGTGTGTGTGTTTCTCATGATTGATCGTATGAACACAAAGATAATTGAATTCCACCTCAAGTTCAGCGAACAAAGGCACACATCACAATGGGTGGACAAATAAACCAGTGACCTACGTCATATTAGAATAGGACAGAAATTGAAGGCGCCTTTGATATTTGGACAAACACAGTGGTACACCTGAGTGAATTCATCTCAGAACTACGGTTAAAATTTGTTCATGTCTACAAGGTGCACCTCAATTGAATTTATCATTTCTGAAAAAAAAAAGATTCATAGCTTGTGATGGTTTCACTTAATATTCTCTGCTGAATCTAATGTGTATTATAAAGTTATAAAATCAAATTCCAAAACAGTAATGTAATGTTTCAATTCTATGTACTTAGCTCCCATGCTTGCCAATCGCAATGGGGTTTTTACTTCCTTTGCTTTCTTTCAACACACTACCACTTACAACAAAATGAACCAAGAGCGCCCCATGCTATGACCATGAACCAAGAGCGCCCCACAATGGATAAAATAAAACACCATCAAATTACAACGCAAGCAGCATCACATGCATTATAAGTCATAAACATTACAACCCTATTTTCCTTACTTTTTTAAAAGAATAACTGTTAGCCAGTCCAACTCAAATCTTTCCTTTGCATTATACCTTTCAGCCCTTATTCAAAATCTGTGAGATTATTCTGATTGGGTATCTATGAACAGGTGACTGCGACTCATGGGGTTCAGGGGCTAAGGGCTTTGGGGTTTGTTCAGGATGGATTTCAGTCCAGTCCATGACATCTTGTCCGCAATCCCTGACTTTCAACCCATATGACTGAAAGTGAAGATTTTCAACCACCGGTAAAGTCTTAAAGTGAGATGAGTTTCTAGTGATGATTTGGTCATTGTGTTTGGTTGTCACCATGAAACCTTTAACAACAATGACCTGGTACAGGTGGGGATTGTAGGCATAGCTTCCCTTCCTTCTTTTGATGACATAGGACCATGTCCCCCACTTTCAGAGCCATAGGAGCAACACAGCGCAGTCTGTCAGCATGGTGTTTCATCCCCTTCTTTGCTACTGCATCTGCTTGTCATAGCTTTGCATCCATCTCAGACTAGAAGGGAAGAGGAGATTCAGGCAGCTTGATTCTGAGGGGCCTACCAAACAGCACATCAGCAGAAGCCATTCCAGTTGAGCAGTGAGGCGTAGCATGGTAGTTGTGGAGGAACGTACACAGAGTCTGTTTCCATGGACGACCTTCAACATGGGCAGCACGTATCGTCTTTTCAAGGGTACGCATAAAACGTTCACCCTCTGCATTAGCCCGAGGTCACAGTATAGTTATCTTTCTATGTCTGAAACCCAAGTATGTTGCAAAGTCTGCATATTCTGAGCTGTGGAAAGGTGGGCCATTTTCCGTTTTAACCTCATGTGGAATTCCTAATGTAGAGAATATTTTGTCAAGTTTAGGAATTGTGACTCTGGCTGATGTGGACTGTAGAATCTCTTACCTCTGGATACCCGGAGTATTCATCAATGACCACCAAAAGGTAATCACCAGAGGGGAATGGGCCACAGAAATCCACGCCAACTTTTTCCCACAGTGATGATGGCAGCTCAGACATGCAGAGAGGTTCTTGTGTTTGATAGGGCACAACAGCCTGACATTGGATGCAGCCAGCTATCATGGTTTCTACCTCTTTGTCAGTGCCAGGGAACCAGACCTTCTCTCTGATCAATTTCTTCGTTTTGACCACACCCCTGGTGGCCTTCGTGTGCAAGTGATATTGCCCTGATTTGTAAAGAATGGGGGACAACTGTCCTTCTGCCTCGTAGCACAGGACCTTCTAATGTCATTTTGAATGACATTAGAATGTCATTCAAGAAATTGAATCCTGCTGTACAGCATGTTGGTGTGATGTTATGAAGCAGGTGTTTATTGTGTTAAATAGCAACGAGCTCTCGGCACATCATTGGCTTGTCTGAGCGCAGAGCGGGCCGGGGGCGGAGGTCTCCAGACGAAGCTACTGCAGCTGGATTGTATTGAAATGTTTTGCAATAAAGTTTGTTAAAATGTAAAAAAAAAAAATCACGCCAAGCAGATGTACTATTGTTCAGCTTGCATCAAAATTAGTAAAATTCAAAAATAAGTCGATCACTGCCAAACTGGCCAGTCTGGAACGTAGAGTGGAACAAGTAGGCAAAAAAACCTGTTAACCAGGATGAGTTGGAATCGTAAATGTGACAACGCAACTTAAAGCTACAAGGTGTTCAGGAATCTGCCCAGGAGAACATTGGGTTTGAGGTTATAAAGATTTGCCAGCATGTCCTTCCAGACGAGAAAGATGAGGCCCCTGCTGCCATAGATTTTGCGCATCGCTTTGGTCAAGCACCGAGCAGTGAGAATAATGTCCAACCCCGAGCGATCATCATTCTGTGTACTCCACACTTCTACCGAAATGCTACAGTGCATCCGGAAAGTATTCACACCCCTTCACTTTCCCCACATTTTGTTATGTTACAGCCTTATTCCAAAAATGTCTGCCAGGGACAGAACAGGTGAAATCACTGACTGGGGTGTAGGTGTGGTACTGGCTTCATGTCTCTACAGGCGTCTCCTGGTCCGTCGATCACCGCGGTCCTTCTCGAGCTTTTGCACCCCTTGTTGACAGAGCTGCCGCCAGATGGAGCGTTGGGCGGGAGTGTCTTCCAGCTGGCTCAGGTTCAGGCCGCACTTTTTTATGATGGTCTTCAGTTGGTCTTTGTACCGTTTTTCTGACCCCCTGCCAAGCGGCGGCCAAGATGTAGCTGGCCATACAGCACTTTACGCGGTAAGCGCTCCTTTGGCATCCTGATGACGTGACCGAGCCATCAAAGTTGGTGCTGGGTGACGGTAGCCTCCATGCTGATGCAGTTGGTCTTGCGGAGTATTTCAGTATGGGGCACTCGGTCACGCCAGGTTATCCTCAGGATGCATTGTAGGAGCCCACTCACACACACACACACACACACACACACACACACACACACACACACACAAACATTAGCGCATAAGTACAAAGACATTTAACCACATAAAAAGAAATTCCCCGCATATTCACTTGCACGTGGACATGTTCACACACACACTTAGTCATGCACACGGACCCACACTCTTAGATCCTGCCACGATCAGTGTCTATCTTATTCGTCTCTATCATCTTTCTCTGATGTTGTCATGCTGGCTCACACACCACGACTACACTTGAAATACTATATAGAGAATTCTTCCCCTTGCCCCTCTGTCCCAAACTTTGGTCATGCTAACCAAGATTATCTGTCTTCTCTCCAGTGAGTGTATTGTCTGCTCAATTTATCCTGTGCTGTTTATCTAGCAGCATCACTCTTCTGCTTTTCCTTCATGTGCTGCACTGTTTCACCACTGGGGCTGTGGTGTATTGTGAAAATTTGCATGGTGATTTTTTTCTCTTTTTTTTTTGTAAACTGCTTTAAATCAGGGTGACAGAGTGGCGCAGTGGTTAGCATGGTCGCCTCACAGCAAGAAGCCCTGGGGTAGTCCAACTTTGGGAGTTGTCCCGGGTCATCTCTGAGTGGAGTTTGCATGTTCTCCCCGTGTCTACGTGGGGTTCCTCTCACAGTCCAAAGACATGCAGGTCAGCTGAATCAGCCGCAGCAAATTGTCCCTAGGTGTGAATGTGTGTGTGTTTGTTGGCCCTGTGTGATGGCCTGGCGGCCTGTCCAGGGTGTCTCCCCGCCTGCTGCCCAATGACTGCTGGATAAGCTCCAGCATCCCCGCAACCCTGAGAGTAGGATAAGTGGTTTGGATAATGGATGGATGAATGGATACTTCAAATCAGTTGTTTTGCCATATGAACAAATTGATTTTCACACTTAATGGTTTCACATATACTTTCAGACTTAAAAAAAAAGAACTCGAAGGGGTCTGAACCATTTCCTTCAAAATATATTTACAGCAAAACTCCCTGTAATATTTTATTTTCGGTTTCTTTCTGTTTGTTTTTTTTCCAGTGTTGTAGTCCTACTTATCTGCATTCACATGTACTTATGACTATGCTCTTGAACATAGTTTATTTTTACCTTTGGCAAATCCATTTCCCCCCCTTTATGTCCTTCATTGCAAGAGTCCTGGGTATATGGATGTGGTCCAGCCATGGCCTTGGCAGCTCGGTCACTATTAACCACAGCTGTTACTGCCTTGATTTTGGTAACACATACACACACACATGCACACACATCATATCAGACATACACACACAAAAACAGAAAAAGGACAAGGCAGCTCATACTCTGTGTAACAGCTCATACTCTGTGTAACATTATTATCTTTATCCGGATACACAGAGAACAAATTAAAGCCAGCAGGGGAGCTTTAATTACACACAGATATGATTGTGCAGTCCTCTATTTTCCTCATATTCTCCTCTGGAATAAGGGATTCTTGTAATAAGGTTGAAATATGAGACCAGAACACAAAGCAGTACCAGCATTAGGCACCTGTCAATACTAAACCTGATACCACTGTGTTGGACTCTGGCCCTTGACTATACCCTCTGTACTGTCCTGTTAAATGTGCAATATAAAAATATTACTACCCCCTTATGATATTGAGGGAAAACTCAAAGCTACTCATCCTTTATATGTCTTTTATATATCCCGAGGTAGAGAGTTATTGCACTTCTTAGTCTCCGCACTAAAGATCATTGTGCACAAACAGTGTTTTGAGGCATCGTCCAACGTGCAGGATTGTCATCCAATGAGATACAGGTTGACACCTGATATGAATTTGGAGAGGACCACATTGACCTTAATAGTGTAAACATATGCTAATATTCAGTTTGGCAAAGCTTTAATTGGCCTCCTCTGACCCTCCCATTCCAACCCTCGCCTCCAGTGCCATCCAATCTCATCCAACTGTTGTCATCCAATCCACTCCCTGCTCTTCCGGCTATAACCAGGTGCTCCGGTGGACCCACTCCCTGCCTGAGACAGGGATCAGCGTTGAGGTGCACCTGGCCTATAGCCAGCTGGTCGAGATACTGGAAGAGCTGCTGAGGAAGAGCTTCGGTGAGTGGAGCCAGGGCCAGGGAGTCAGACTAGCTTGGTCTAGTCAGAAAGGCACGAACTGAGGAAGCCTCTTGGATGAGAGGCGAAACGTCTTCACGGATATATACCAAGTCCAGGTACTCTGCTACAGTGCTATGAGAAGGGTCATAAATGCTACGTTTTTTTCTGGATTTTTCCCCCCCACCAGTTATCTACCAGTACAATGGCAGAGTTTAACTTGGGCATCCAACGAGAAGCCAAAATAAGCGGGGGTGTGTGTGTGTATACATATATACACTGCTCAAAAAAATAAAGGGAACACATAAGCAATGCAATGTAGCTCCAAGTCAATCACACTTTTGAGATATCAACCTGTCCAGTTAGGAAGCAACACTGATTTGTGAATCAATTTCACCTGTTGGTAAATTGTCTAATTTCCACCTGGTGGAAATTAGACAATTTGCAAGACAACCCCTATAAAAGGAATGGATTTGCAGGTGGTGGCCACAGACCATTTGCCTGTCCTCATCTTTTCTGGTTTGGTTAGTTTTTCATTTTGCTAGTGCCCCCACCACTAGAGGTGGCATGAGGCATTATCTGCAACCTACAGAAGTTGCTCAGGTAGTGCAGCTCATCCAGGATGGCACATCAATGCGTGCTGGGCAAGAAGATTTGATGTGTCTCCCAGCACAGTGTCCAGAGCATGGAGGAGGTACCAGGAGACAGGCCAGTACACCAGGAGACATGGAGGGGGCCGCAGGAGGACAACAACCCCGCAGCAGGACCGCTATCTGGTCCTTTGTGCAAGGAGGAACAGGAGGAGCACTGCCGGAGCCCTACAAAATGACCTTCAACAGGCCACTAATGTGCAGGTTTCTGCTCAAACAGTGAGAAACAGAATGCATGAGGATGGTATGAGGGCCCGACGTCCACAATTGGGGCCTGTGCTCACAGCCCAACACCGTGCAGCCCGATTGACCTTTGCCAGAGAACATCTTGGTTGGCAGATTCGCCATTGGCGCCCTGTGCTCTTCACAGATGAGAGCAGGTTCACACTGAACACATGTGACAGACGTGAGAGAGTCTGGAGATGCTGTGGAGAACGTTCTGCTGCCTGCAACATCCTCCAGCATGACCGGTTTGGCGGTGGGTCAGTGATGGTCTGGGGAGGCATATCCTTGGAGGGCCGCACAGACCTCTACGTGCTAGCCAGAGGTACCATGACTGCCATTAGGTACCGGGATGAGATCCTCAGACCCATTGTCAGACCATATGCTGGTGGAGTGGGCCCTGGGTTCCTGCTCATGCATGACAATGCTCGTCCTCATGTGGCCAGAATGTGTCAGCAGTTCCTGTATGTCGAGGGCATTGATGCTATGGACTGGCCTGCACGTTCCCCAGACCTGAATCCAATCGAGCACCTGTGGGACATCATGTCTCGTACCATCCGCCAACGCGATGTCGCACCACAGACTGTCCAGGAGTTGACCGATGTCCTGATCCAGGTCTGGGAGCAGATCCCTCAGGAGACCATCCGTCGTCTCATCAGGAGCATGCCCAGACGTTGTAGGGAGTGCATACAGGCACGTGGAGGCCACACACACTACTGAGCCTCATTTTGAATCGTCTTGAAGGATTTCCACAGAAGTTGGATCAGCCTATGTTCTCATTTTCCACTTTGATTTTGAGTATGATTCTGAATCCAGACCTTAATGGGCTAATGATTTTGATTTCCATTGATCATTCTTAGGTTATTTTGCTCTAAACACATTCCTCTGTCTAATAAATAAAGCTTTTCAGCTGAAATATTTCATTCATCGAGGTCTATATTGGGTTTTTAGGTGTTCCCTTTATTTTTTTGAGCAGTGTATATATATATATATATATATACACACACACACACACACACACACACATATATATATAAATGTGTGTGTGTGTGTGTGTGTATTTACTTTATCTCCAATATATGTTGGAGATAAAGTAAATACCGGATGCTCACTTTATCTCCAATATATGTAGGGAAAAAACTTTTAATACATAGCAGTACAAGCTTGTTTCGTGCGTCGCGCACTCATCAGCCTTTAATGTGATTTCTTTGTTGAATCACATTTACAGCTGATGAGTGCGCGACGCACGAAACAAGCTTGTACTGCTATGTATTACAAGTTTTTTTCCCTAAATATATATTGATATTCCACTCCTCATTTGCTGAGCACTTTTATCAACACCATTGAAGGTTTCCGGAAACAAAAAAAACTGCTATATACACTACCGTTCAAAAGTTTGGGATCACATTGAAATGTCCATATTTTTGAAGGAAAAGCACTGTACTGTTCAATGAAGATAACTTTAAACTAGTCTTAACTTTAAAGAAATACACTCTATACATAGCTAATGTGGTAAATGACTATTCTAGCTGCAAATGTCTGGTTTTTGGTGCAATATCTACATAGGTGTATAGAGGCCCATTTCAAGCAACTATCACTCCAGTGTTCTAATGGTACAATGTGTTTGCTCATTGGCTCAGAAGGCTAATTGATGATTAGAAAACCCTTGTGCAATCATGTTCACACATCCGAAAACAGTTTAGCTCGTTACAGAAGCTACAAAACTGACCATCCTTTGAACAGATTGAGTTTCTGGAGCATCACATTTGTGGGGTCAATTAAACGCTCAAAATGGCCAGAAAAAGAGAACTTTCATCTGAAACTCGACAGTCTATTCTTGTTCTTAGAAACGAAGGCTATTCCATGCGAGAAATTGCTAAGAAATTGAAGATTTCCTACACCGGTGTGTACTACTCCCTTCAGAGGACAGCACAAACAGGCTCTAACCAGAGTAGAAAAAGAAGTGGGAGGCCGCGTTGCACAACTGAGCAAGAAGATAACTACATTAGAGTCTCTAGTTTGAGAAACAGACGCCTCACAGGTCCCCAACTGGCATCTTCATTAAATAGTACCCGCAAAACACCAGTGTCAACATCTACAGTGAAGAGGCGGCTGCGGGATTCTGGGCTTCAGGGCAGAGTGGCAAAGAAAAAGCCATATCTGAGACTGACCAATAAAAGAAAAAGATTAAGATGGGCAAAAGAACACAGACATTGGACAGAGGAAGACTGGAAAAAAGTGTTGTGGACGGATGAATCCAAGTTTGAGGTGTTTGGATCACAAAGAAGAACGTTTGTGAGACGCAGAACAAATGAAAAGATGCTGGAAGAATGCCTGACGCCATCTGTTAAGCATGGTGGAGGTAATGTGATGGTCTGGGGTTGCTTTGGTGCTGGTAAGGTGGGAGATTTGTACAGGGTAAAAGGGATTCTGAATAAGGAAGGCTATCACTCCATTTTGCAACGCCATGCCATACCCAGTGGACAGCGCTTGATTGGAGCCAATTTCATCCTACAACAGGACAATGACCCTAAACACACCTCCAAATTGTGCAAGAACTATTTAGAGCAGAAGCAGGCAGCTGGTATTCTATCGGTAATGGAGTGGCCAGCGCAGTCACCAGATCTGAACCCCATTGAGCTGTTGTGGGAGCAGCTTGACCGTATGGTACGCAAGAAGTGCCCATCCAACCAATCCAACTTGTGGGAGCTGCTTCTGGAAGCGTGGGGTGCAATTTCTCCAGATTACCTCAACAAATTAACAGCTAGAATGCCAAAGGTCTGCAATGCTGTAATTGCTGCAAATGGAGGATTCTTTGACGAAAGCAAAGTTTGATGTAAAAAAAATCTTATTTCAAATACAAATCATTATTTCTAACCTTGTCAATGTCTTGACTCTATTTTCTATTCATTTCACAACATATGGTGGTGAATAAGTGTGACTTTTCATGGAAAACACAAAATTGTTTGGGTGATCCCAAACTTTTGAACGGTAGTGTATATATATATATATATATATATATATATATATATATATATATATATATACAGTGCATCCGGAAAGTATTCACACCCCTTCACTTTCCCCACATTTTGTTATGTTACAGCCTTATTCCAAAATGGATTAAATTATTTTTTTTCTCATCAATCTACACACAATACCCCATAATGACTAAGGGAAAAAGGTTTTGTAGAAACTTTTGCAAATTTATTAAAAAAAAGAAACTGAAATATTGAATGTACATAACTATTCACACCCTTTGCTATGACACTCAAAATTGAGCTCAGGTTCATCCTGTTTCCACTGATCATCCTTGAGATGTTTCTACATCTTGATTGGAGTCCACCTGTAGTAAATTCAACTGATTGGACATGATTTGGAAAGGCACACATCTGTCTATATAAGGTCCCACTGTTGACAGTGCATGTCAGTGCAGAAACCAAGCCATGAAGTCAAAGGAATTGTCTGCGGACCTCTGAGACAGGATTGTATCAAGGCACAGATCTGGGGAAGGGTACAAAAAAAATTCTACAGCTTTGAAAGTCCCGAAGAGCACAGTGGTCTCCATCATTCGTAAATGGAAGAAGTTTGGATCCACCAGGACTCTTCCAAGAGCTGGCCGCCCAGCCAAACTGAGCAATCGGGGAGAAGGGCTTTGGTCAGGGAGGTGACCAAGAACCCGATGGTCACTCTGACAGAGCTCCAGCGTTCCTCTGTGGAGATGGGAGAACCTTCCAGAAGGACAACCATCTCTGCAGCACTCCACCAATCAGGCCTATATGGTAGCGTGGCCAGACGGAAGCCTCTGCTCAGTAAAAGGCACATGACAGCCCGCTTGGAGTTTGCCAGAAAGCACCTAAAGGACTCTCAGACCATGAGAAACAAGATTCTCTGGTGTGATGAAACCAAGACTGAACTCTTTGGCCTGAATGCCAAACGTCATGTCTGGAGGAAACCAGGCACCTCTCATCACCTTGCTAATACCATCCCTACAGTGAAGCATGGTGGTGGCAGCATCATGCTGTGGGGATGTTTTTCAGCAGCAGGAACTGGGAGACTAGTCAGGATCGAGGGAAAGATGAATGGAGCAAAGTACAGAGAGAGATCCTTGATGAAAACCTGCTCCAGAGCGCTCAGCACCTCAGACTGGGGCGAAGGTTTACATTTCAACACGACAACAACCCTAAGCACACAGCCAAGACAACGAAGGAGTGGCTTCGGGACAAGTCTGTGAATGTCCTTGAGTGGCCCAGCCAGAGCCCAGACTTGAACCCCATTGAACATCTCTGGAAAGACCTGAAAATAGCTGTGCAGCGACGCTCCCCATCTAACCTTACAGAGCGCGAGAGGATCTGCAGAGAAGAATGGGAGAAATACCCCAAATATAGGTGTGCCAAGCTTGTAGCTTCATACCCAAGAAGACTTGAGGCTGTAATCACTGCCAAGGGTGCCTCAACCAAGTACTGAGTATAGGGTGTGATTACTTATGTACATGCAATATTTCAGTTTTTTATTTTTAATAAATTTGCTAAAAATTCTACAAAACCTTTTTCGCTTTGTCATTATGGGATATTGTATGTAGATTGATGAGAAAAAAAAGGAATTTAATCCATTTTGGAATAAGGCTGTAACATAAAATGTGGGGAAAGTGAAGGGGTGTGAATACTTTCCAGATGCACTGTGTATATATATATATATATATATATATATATATATATATATATATATATATATATATATGTGTGTAGTGGTATATATAGCAACCATATAGCGGTGTGTGTGTGTGTGTATATATATATATATATATATATATATATATATATATATACACTACCGTTCAAAAGTTTGGGATCACCCAAACAATTTTGTGTTTTCCATGAAAAGTCACACTTATTCACCACCATATGTTGTGAAATGAATAGAAAATAGAGTCAAGACATTGACAAGGTTAGAAATAATGATTTGTATTTGAAATAAGATTTTTTTTACATCAAACTTTGCTTTCGTCAAAGAATCCTCCATTTGCAGCAATTACAGCATTGCAGACCTTTGGCATTCTAGCTGTTAATTTGTTGAGGTAATCTGGAGAAATTGCACCCCACACTTCCAGAAGCAGCTCCCACAAGTTGGATTGGTTGGATGGGCACTTCTTTGAGCAGATTGAGTTTCTGGAGCATCACATTTGTGGGGTCAATTAAACGCTCAAAATGGCCAGAAAAAGAGAACTTTCATCTGAAACTCGACAGTCTATTCTTGTTCTTAGAAATGAAGGCTATTCCATGCGAGAAATTGCTAAGAAATTGAAGATTTCCTACACCGGTGTGTACTACTCCCTTCAGAGGACAGCACAAACAGGCTCTAACCAGAGTAGAAAAAGAAGTGGGAGGCCGCGTTGCACAACTGAGCAAGAAGATAAGTACATTAGAGTCTCTAGTTTGAGAAACAGACGCCTCACAGGTCCCCAACTGGCATCTTCATTAAATAGTACCTGTTAGAGCCTGTTTGTGCTGTCCTCTGAAGGGAGTAGTACACACCGGTGTAGGAAATCTTCAATTTCTTAGCAATTTCTCGCATGGAATAGCCTTCATTTCTAAGAACAAGAATAGACTGTCGAGTTTCAGATGAAAGTTCTCTTTTTCTGGCCATTTTGAGCGTTTAATTGACCCCACAAATGTGTTGCTCCAGAAACTCAATCTGCTCAAAGAAGTGCCCATCCAACCAATCCAACTTGTGGGAGCTGCTTCTGGAAGCGTGGGGTGCAATTTCTCCAGATTACCTCAACAAATTAACAGCTAGAATGCCAAAGGTCTGCAATGCTGTAATTGCTGCAAATGGAGGATTCTTTGACGAAAGCAAAGTTTGATGTAAAAAAAATCTTATTTCAAATACAAATCATTATTTCTAACCTTGTCAATGTCTTGACTCTATTTTCTATTCATTTCACAACATATGGTGGTGAATAAGTGTGACTTTTCATGGAAAACACGAAATTGTTTGGGTGATCCCAAACTTTTGAACGGTAGTGTATATATATATATATATGAACTGACTGTGTTGTACGGTGCGTGTGTGGACGCGTCACATGTGTGTGTGTGCGTGCATGTGCGCGCGTGCTCGTGGAGTGTAGGGGTGTCACGTAGGCCTAATTTTTATTTTTATTTTATTGTATTGTTTTTTTTTTAACTGTATTGTTGTTTGTGTGCTATGAACCGGCTGTGTCCAAAATAAAGATTATTATTATTATTTATATATATACACACACACACACACACACACACACACACACACACATATATATATATATATATATATATATATATATATTATCCAGTAAGTCAAGTAAATTCTTTATGAGACAGTACAAGCCTGTTTCATAAATACTGTCTCATAAAGAATTTACTTGACTTACTGGATTATTTTGCTCCTTATTTGTTGAGCATAGACATACAGACATTATGGCTATAGTGGCTCGAGCCACTGCCCCTTTGCCTATTATGTTCAGTCAATGACCACACCGACAGCTATGTCTACAACTTTTACTTAACCAACATCAACTCATGACACTTTTCACCTTGCCATAAATCACACTGCTCCCCGCCCCTCTCAAAGGCACAGTAACCGCTAGTGCTCAACCATACAAGTCAGACTTGGGCATAACACCACCCAACCAGACACAACATTTTCTCCCTCCACCCCTCTTGAGAAAGTAACATAACATAACATATCAGTCCATACCCTAGATGTCCCTTAACCATTCGTAACATAGTTCCTGTGCCAGACAGGTGGAACCCTCACCCTCTGAGGGCGAGCAGGCTGGGGAGCAGGGCCTGGCAATGGCGGTAGGTTACCACCCACCCAGTTTGCCTCCGGTCTAGGCTGCCAACTGAGAGCAGCAGCTGGGGACAGGGATGATGCAGGGTTTGTAGGGGCTACAACCCTATGCAGGCAGTTTGAGTGTCAATGAGTCCCATTGTTCAGTCTGTATGTAGCCGGTCCCAGCTGCTGAGTCACCTGATGGGGCTCCGACCAGTATGACCCCAGCTTGTTCTGGCAGTGGGCGTGTTTGATCCTGACCCAGTCCCCCACAGACAGAGAGGGAGTCTGTACTTGGCGGAAGGCATTGAACCTTTGTCTCATCCGGGCCTGTGAGCTTCGGACCTGAGTTCTGGCTTTCTGGAGCCCTGGGCTCTCGTGTGCAGTGGCTGGCTCCGCTCTCAAGCGGTCCAGTTGTTGCTTTAGTTCCCGCCCGATCATGAGCAGAGCCAGTGTCATCCCCGTGGTGGAGTGCTTGGATGCCCGGATGGTCAGGAGAGTTTGGCTGAGTGCAGTGCTGTAGGTTTTCCCTTCCTCCAGACAGGCTCGAATTCGATTCTTGAGAGTTTTGTTCAGTCTTTCCACCCCTCCGTTACTCTCCAGGTGGTACACTGCTCTCCTGATGTGCTTGATGGACCGCAGTGACAGGAACTCTGAGAACTCCACCAATGCAAATTGGGGTCCATTGTCCGTCATGATGACACTGGGCAGGCCCCAGCGCCCAAACAGCTTGTCGAGGCAGTTGATGATGGTGTGTGAGGTGATGGAGCCCAGTTCGATGGCCTCTGGCCACTTCGAATGAAGGTCATGCACGACCAGCAAGTAGCGGGCATGCACGGGTGCCCCGTGGAGCTCTCCACAGAGGTCCATCTGGATGTGCTCCCATGGCGCGGACGGCCACGGGGTTCGAGTGAGGGGTGCTGTGGTAGGCTGGCCGGTTTTCCCACTCAGAAGGCAGCAGGTGCAGTTACGCACCAGCTCCTCTGCGTCAGAATCTATGTGAGGCCACCACACGGTGTCTCTGCAGTGCTGCTTCACCTTGACCACCCCCAGATGCCCACCATGTGCCATTTGCAGCACTCTGGCCCTTAGAGTCTCTGGTGCAATGGCGCGGTGGCCACGTGAGAGGCACACCTCCCCCCAGCAGGAGAGCTCGTCGCGGACTTTATGGTAGAGGAGCAGCCTGTCATCCACCTTGGCAGACCAGCCATCCTGGGCGTAGGCACGAAGGGTTGTGAGTGTCTCATCCTCAGCCGAGGCCTGCTGCAGCTCGGCCAGGGTGACTACTGTGCTGAGGGGCCCATGCAGCATGTGGACACAGTTGTCGTCGTCGTCATCCTCTGGCAGCGCCCCTCTTACCTCTTTGGTCAGAGAGATGGCTCAGTACAGGAGGTCGGCCACCGTATTGGTACACCCCAGCATAAACTGGAGTCTGAAGTTGTACTGATTCAGCCTATCTGCCCATCTCAGTAGTCTCATGGGCCTGTGCCCCGAACCTCGGGTCGCCAGCAGAGCCGTCAGCACCTGATGATCTGTGCGGATCGTGAAAGCCCTGCCATACAGCTAGACATGCCAGTGTTCGCATGCCCACAGGCAGGCAAGAGCTTCCCTCTCCCCCACTGAGTATTTCTGCTCTGCCGGAGTGAGTGCCTGAGAGGCAAAAGCCACTGGACGCTCTACTCCCTCATAGACCAGGGAGAGCACTGCACCAAGTGCCACCCCAGAGGCGTCACAGGTGACCATGGTGGGCGCAGTCAGGCTGAAATGGGCCAAAGTGGGCGGGGATGTGAGCTGCTGTTTGATGATGCCTACAGCCTCCCGGCATGCTGGGGTCCAGTCCCATACAGCATCCTTCCGTAGCAGCTGGTGCAGGGGGGCCGTTGAGTCGGAGTAGTGTGGCATGAAATGGAGATAGTAGGCAGCCATCCCCAGAAAAGAGGACAGCTGGGACCGTGACTGTGGGTACGGCAGGGACAGAATGGCCTCCGTGTGGGACATGATTGGGGTGATACCCCCCTTGGAGAGCCAGACACCCAGGAACTCGACCTCCTTGGCACTAAACACACACTTCTCAGTGTTCAGTGTGACCCCGTGTTGCTTGAAGCGCTGGAAGACCTGTTCCAGGTGAGCATTGTGCAGTGTGGCAGAGGGTGCGTGTAGCACCACGTCATCCAGGTAGATGGCAACCCCCTGAATGCCAGCTAGGATGAGTGACATTATTTTCTGAAAACAGCTTGGGGCTGATGACAGCTCGAAAGCCATGCGCCTGTATCTGAACACCCCCACATGTGAGACGAAAGCTGTGAGGTCTATGCTGGCCGGTGCCAAGGGAACCTGCAGGTAGCCGTGGCGTAAATCCATTTTGCTGGAAACTGTGGAGCCATGGAAATGGCTAGTCAGCTCCTCAGCTGTGGGGAGGGGGTATTTGTCGGGGATGATGGCTTTGTTGACTTCCGTCAGATCCACACAGAGGCGCAGTCCACCACCCCGCTTCTTGCCTATCACCAGGTTGGAAATCCAGGGTGAGGCATTGACTGGTTCGATGATGTCCTCCTTCACAAGGCGGTGTATCTCCTCTTCCACCCCATCCCGGAGGGCCAGGGAAATGTGTCGTAGTGGCTGAATTACTGGGCGCACAGTAGGCTGGTGCATGAACCCAGATATGCAGCCCAGCAGCCCAGTCCTCCGAACAGTTCTGGGTAACATTCGGGCCAGGAGGTGGAGACCTGCAGGACACGCAGGCCCACAGCGTCAGTCGGTGTAAAGCCCAGGGCATGGAACAAGTCTAGCTCCATGATGTTAGCCCCTTTCTGTGTGATGTAGAACCTGGTTTCAGGGACATACTGGTGATTATACTCCATGGGAAGGCAGACTACTCCCAAAGTGGCGATGGGGGCGTGACCATAGCCCAACAGGGAGTTGGCTGCCGCTTCCAGGGGCACGTGACGGAAGAGCCGGTCATATGTGGGTTTGTTCAGAATATGTCTGTGAATGTTCTCATTCATCCAGGTCATGGTTATCCAAAGGAGTTGAATCAAGTGCAACTAGACTTGGTATATATCCGTGAAGACGTTTCGCCTCTCATCCAAGAGGCTTCCTTAGTTCGTGCCTTTCTGACAAGACCAAGCTAGTCTGACTGGCTGGCGATGAGACTCAGAATTTATCCTCTTGGAGTCGTTGTCAGAGCTATAGATGTCCATGGCTCTTTGTGTCCCGATGTTTACCAACGCCCGTCGCTAACAGAGCCATAGATATGAGTGGCTCTTTTATGTACCGATGTTTGGCCGCGCCCGTCGTTATCGGAGCTATTGATATGCATGGTTCTCCTGTGCTCCGATGTCCAGCCGCACCCGTCACCATCGGAGCTATTGATTTGCATTTGTTTAGCAGCGACGGCCGTTGGGGGTGTTAGTTTCGAGTTCATTATTCAGTGGTCATGAGAGTCGTAGGAGCCGTTAGTGACCGACTGTTGTTCTTGGAGGCTAGGCTTCTTGAGTCTCCTGGGTAGAGATGAAGGACGACATTGTAAGTGGGAGATAGGTGGTGTCGCAGACCTCCTCCTCTGTTGAGGGATGGTTTTTCCAGTTTCGTATAGATGGCTTCCTTCACCCCTCTTTCAAACCATCTATCTTCTCTGTCCAAAATGTGTACGTTGCTGTCCTCGAAAGAGTGTGTCTTCTCCTTTAGGTGTAGATAGACTGCTGAGTCTTGTCCTGAGGAGTTTGGCCTTCTGTGTTGGGCCATCCGTTTGTGTAGTGGTTGTTTGGTTTCTCTTATGTATAGGTCAGTGCAATCCTCATTGCATTGTACAGCATACACCAGATTGCTTTTTGGGTGTGTGGTACACGGTCTTTGGGATGAACCAGTCTTTGTCGGAGTGTGTTGCTGGGTTTGAAGTATACCGGGATGTGGTGTTTGTTGAAAATTCTCCTGAGTTTCTCGGAGACCCCAGAAACATACGGGATGACTGTGCTATTCCTTCTGTTCCTTTTCTCCTCATCGCTCATCTGGTTGGTCTTTTTGGAACGTGTTGCAGTTTTCACAAAGGTCCAACTGTTCAGAAGTGACACCTTTGCTCCCGTGTCAACAAGGAGCGGTATGTAAGCTCCGCCTACAAGGCATGTGCAGTGGCTGAATGAGGCCCGCTGGCTCTGAACTGTGTTGATAGGAACTGCAGCAGCCTGTGGGTCTGCAAGGGGGAGCGGCACCAGCGTGCAAAGTGATTCATTTTGTTGCAGTTATGACAGCGCTTGCCCAGGGCAGGACATAATTTGTCCCAAGATACATGCTTTGTGGAGCCACAGTTAGTACAACGTTTGGGCCCACTCTCCCTAGACCCCCTGTCTGCCACTCTTTGCACATCAAACCTGTCACTGTCCATGTCAGCCGCCCCTGCCGTCTCCTGGGCAACAGTAGGTACTTTAAGCAGAGACGCGTTTAAGCGGTGAACTGCCGGTAGCAGTGACGTTACGGGCTCCTGCACAGCGCGAGAGAACTTGTGCGCTTCCAGCAGAGCCGTTTCCAACTGCCTCCCAATCACTATAGCGTCAGATAATGTCATGGAGTCTGGTTCGAGTAACAGTCTTTCCCTCAGTTGAGCACAAGGCGTTTTCTCTATTAGCTGATCAACTATAAATCCATCCTCCAAAGCCCGAAGTCACAATGCTTTGCTAGCTCATGTAAGGCAGAGACAAACTGGCCCACTGACTCACCAGACTTCTGGGCTCTCTGACGAAACTCAAACCGGTGAATGTGTCGGCTCCTTCCTGAGCTGAAATGGGACTGTAGTGCGTTGGTAGCCGCAGCGTAGGTTTCATCCGCTACTGAGAGTTTAGCGAAAATACGTTGCCCCTGCTGACCGAGGCAGTGACGTAAGAGCGCACACTTCCTAGCTGCTGCTAAATCCGAATGCCCAAGAGCCAGTAAACAGTCATCAAAGGACGTTATTCATCGGTCCCAGGGAACAGCTGGGTCACCGGGAACGGGTAGGAAAGGTGGCGACAGAACGAAGCCAGCCATCCTCGTTCGCCAAAAGGGAACAGCTGGGTCACCGGGAACGGGTAGGAAAGGTGGCGACAGAACGAAGCCAGCCATCCTCGTTCGCCAAATATTATGTTCAGTCAATGACCACACCGACAGCCATGTTTACAACTTTTACTTAACCAGCATCAACTCACGACACTTTTCACCTTGCCGTAAATCATACTGCTCCCCGCCCCTCTCAAAGGCACAGTAACTACAAGTGCTCAACCATACCAGTCAGACTTGGGCATAACACCACCCAACCAGACACAACATTGCCCTCATTGGCTGAAGTGCCCCTCTGGACCAATTTGTTTTATTATTATTATGTTGTTGTTGTTGTTGTTGCTGTTGCTGCTAGTGATATAATTACCATTACTGTTATTAGACCAAAATTAAATCGCCATTGTCATTATAATATGATGATTGGGCAATGACAACAGGAGAGAAAGGCAGCAGGCAGCTGTTAATTGTCACGTGAGTGATGTCACACTAGCTGCGTGCGAACCGAGCGAACGTAGTTGTTGCAATGACAGCAGTGTGTGAAGGGTCAAGGGTGAGTCCTTATCAAACTAAATTAAGGAAATTATTAATGACAAACGCAATTGTTAAAGCGATATATCTGTACATAAATATCCTACCATGTTAGCTAATAACAAGCTTGTCACGTTTGCTTGACATTAACGTTACACCTATTACCTCAGCTCAGCGTTTCATAACGCTAACGTTAGCTAACATTAACAATGTGCGTTCTCTCTCGTTCTTCTCGGTTCAGATAGTTTGACCGCTGAATCATGCTAAATTAGGCAATTGTTTTCTGGCAAAGACAGCTAGAGCTGCATATTAATGTATGAATTGCACTGCAGGTATTTTATTATTATATAGATAAGATAACATTAGCAAGCTTAATGTCACGTTAGTTTTAACATTAGCTTGCCTTTGCTCGTTGGTAGCTCTTGCTAGATGGCTTGTTAGATAAAGCTTGTAGTTGACGGTACGCACGTGTGGCTAATGTCACTTAGATGGCTGTGTTGCTTCATCTATGTGAGACACAGTTTTCAGCTAACTAGCATATATTTACTAAAGCAAAACCACACAGCTAGCCTGATTGGGCTGGGAAAATCATTGGTGGTAGCCTTAATTTAAGCATTACAAATAGTTGTAGCTAGACATTTATTTTACATGACTGTGGGAAACGACTTACTTTAATGGGGAGCTCCCTCACTTTCCAGTATGAGAGGCTAGTTATGTTAAAATGATATTTACCAGGGAGCAAACTGATAGTATGGCCTTTTCTATTTTATTGTAAATTATATAATGTTACTATTGGCTATTGCACATTGTTTACAGCTACAATGCCTTCTAAAAAGAGGTGACAGAGAGAAAGCGCTGAGAGAGGCAGCCAAAGGAAGTGCCTCTTTTATTTGCAAAGCTGGATTCAAAGTAGCAGCAGGCCAGCAGGTGAATCATTATGACTGAAATATCTAGCAACCAGTTCTTACACACTTTATCTCCAATAAAGTATAGTGTCTCTGCTCCTTTTTTCAAAGTTGCAAAGTTTGCCAGTAAAACATGTTTTATGGACTGTAAAACTAATATTCTAACGTGTAATATATATTATAGCCTATATTATCAATTGGGTGCATCTTTTACATAACAACATAAGTGAACAATGCTATTCTGTATGGCAACGAGTGAAATATTTTGATAATTCCATTCAAAATGGCAATTGAGGACCACCGGCCACAGACTTTGGAGGAGTATTACAGAGGAAAGCTGTACTTCACCTTTTTGGACACATTAACTCAAGAACTGCAGAGGCAATTCCAAGGCAAAGGAGGCAACACTGACAAAATCCTGTTGGCACTGCACTGCATGACAGTTCCGTTGAAGTGGAAGGAAAGTGCAAATGCCCAAGCACTTTACGCTGCCTATACTCTCTGTGGGTTTTATGGTTTCCAAGAAGAGGAGGACCAGCTACGAACTGAGCTGAGAGTCTTCCACTCTGCATATACATGCCCCAAGAAGAGTGCTCAGGCAATGTTGGGAATATTCCAAGAGTTCAATGCCCAATCTGTGTTTCCAACACTCTTCAAGTTGCTGAAGATCTATGCGACATTAACCTGTGTCAACAGCCACTGTTGAACGCTCCTTCTCCAAGCTGAAGCTGGTGAAAACCAAACTCAGAAACCTTTGTGGATAGGAAAGACTCTCTGATCTCCTGCTTCTAGCCATAGAGAATGACATCCCCTTCAACAAGAATGAGGTCATCAAGATCTTTCAAGAAATGGTACCAAACAGAAAGATTTTGCTGTAACACCCACAGGCAGAACACTGGAGGACAAAAGATTAGTTTAGGTTGTTCATTTAGTATTGTTTAAGTCGTAAATTGTATAGTAATATTGTGTAAATTGTAAATAGTTTGAAGTACTTTCAATAAAGTGTGTTAACTTGGTGAAATCCATAATCCATACTCAAAAACTATGACACCACTACCAACAAAGAAAAGTTAAAGTTGTTCGTTTAGTATTGTGTAGTAGTAGTATTGTGTACATTGTAAATAGGTTGAAGTATTTTCAATAAAGTGTTAACTTCTAAGACATACCAAAGATTAGGTTGCTAATTTAGTCTTGTTGATCGTGTAAATAGTTACCTGTAATAAAGTGTGTTAACTGTATAACAGTGTACAGTTTCTTTTTTTAATCTTCAATATGAATTAGGGATCGTGATTGAATGTGATTGAATGATGGTGACTTCACTATCCCTAATTAATATTCATATTACTTTACTGTTCCTAGTGAAGTTTTCATCCAGGTACAAATAGCACACAATGCTGTGTTTGTGTGTGTGTCTGCGTGCGCACGCGTACTCATGCATGTGAATGAGTGTGTGTTTATTTAGACATACTGTACAATTTAATGGTGTCATGATGTAATGTGCCTTTATCAGGATGGGTGGGGGTGCCCTTTTTCTTGGCTTGAGCCCCTGCCCCTCAAAATGTCTGTGCACGTCCCTGTTGTTGAGCACTTTCCCTAACGTTGAGTGTTTCTTTTAACAAAGTTATATTTTTTCTCCGTAATTATATTTGGCCAATTACCCCCCTCTTCCGAGCCGCCCCTGTCGCTTCTCCACCCCCCTCTGCCGGTCCGGTGAGGGCTGCAGACTACCCACATGCGGGGGACGTAGCGCGTGGAAGGATCACGGTGTCGTCGTCCCCCCTCCGAACAGGCGCCCCCGTCCCGACCGACCAGAGGACGCGCTAGTGCAGCGGCCAGGACACATACCCACACCTGGCTTCCCACCCTCAGACATGGCCCATTGCGCCTATAGGGACGCCCGACCAAGCCGGAGGTGACACGGGGATTCGAAGCGGCACTCCCCGTGTTGGTAGGCAAGGGAATAGACCACCACGCCACCCGGATGATCCTGACACAAAATATTTTGGCAACAAAAACAGACCAACCAACGTTTTAGTCATGCTAGTGAGTTGTAGACTGAAACCTTTACCTCCTTTTCGGCCTCCAGAGCATACTTGCTCTTCTTTTTTAGGATCTTCACAGCTCTCCTTGGTGTCTAGTTTGAGACACTGGACACTGGAAGTACTGCCAGGCAGAACATTAGACTCCAATACCTCCAAGTCTGAGGAAGATTTCTCTGATGAGGACCTCATTCTTGTTTCACAAATCAAGCACAATCTACAGTTTGCACATTGTACGTCTTCACTCTACACATACAAGGTGCGTTTCTAAATCAGCCAATTATAAAGAGGCTCTCAAACTACTATGACATCAACATGAATTCTAGAACCTTACAGCAAGAAAATACATTCAAAGACACATGAAGAACCATCCAGGGGCCAATAATGCAGTTAGCCTATATGAAATTACCAACTACTGACAATGAACTTCCAAATTATTCAACAACTGCTGCTCACAGTGGGGTTTTTTTTTTTAGTTTTTCTGACATATAAACATATTTGACCACAACGATAGATTGATAGTGTAATGGCAAAATTTAGACTTACGCTTTCGTTGAACTTCTGCTATTAAAGATCATCTTTGTCCTGTACTTGCACTTTTGTTGAACTTCTGTTATTAGAAACCACTTTGGGCCACGACCGATATCCAAACACAAACGAAGTACTGGTCTGAACTGGCTTTCTACCTAAGGTCTAACCACTAGACATTCCGTTTCCCTTTCTCCCTTTCCTGTTTTCTGTGTTTAAACATGGCTGCGGGACTATCCCTCTTTGAGCTTCTCTGACAGACTGCATAGCACTCTGTTACGACGTTGCTCCTTCTTGCAAGAATTAAATTCAGAGACAACGCTGGCTCATTTGTCTGTTGTTTCAATTCTCATCAGAAACCTTGCAAAGACAAAATATTTTTTCCACAACTTGGTGTCAGAAGTGGGATCCCTTGGGTGATCGTCTGGGACGAATGCGGACAGTGGCTGGCCACCCTGGGAAGAGACTTCCAGCCTCAACTCGGCATTACGAGACGCGAGGGCTGGCTGCCGGACGCCCTGAACCGTCACCACTGGGGTTCCACGAACTCAACTTACAGCTGAATTAGATACTCGGTGAGTTTTGAAATTTCACCCAATTTCGCACCCAGGTTCATCATATTTGTCCATAACGATCGAGGGCCATTTCTAAGTCCGGGACTTAGAACAAGATAAACTGCTTTCAGGTCTGTTGTGTCGTAAAACGAACCGACAATTGCTTTCAGATCGGGTGTGCCGTAAAACGAACTGACAGTTGCTTTCAGATCGGTTGTGCCGTAAACAAACCGATCCCTTACAGAGACGTCTGTAGTGTAAGAGAACTGTGCACAGGTTCCTCATCCGGGATGGGGAATAAAGGAACAAAGGAGGTTGGACCTCCTGAGGGCCCGATCGTGGATATTATGAGGAATAAGTGGGGCGAAAGAAGTGTGAGTTGTCTATCAACATGGGTAAAGAAATTCGAATTCCCAGAGGGAGGGTCATTGAGTAAGAGAAGGCTCAATGAATTAGAAGTGAAGCTGAAAGAAAAAGAACTGGATTTTGAGAAAGAAAAAGAAAGTGTCAGCGAAGGATTTAGAAGACATAGAAACACACACTGAATCGCTCGTTTTACCTTAGAACAACAAACGTTAAATAGCGTAATTGTTGAGTCTTATACATGTATAACTAACAATGTTTTCAAGCAAAATAGTAATTATGTTCAAGTTTGAGTTGAACTAGCTTAGAAGCTAACGAATTGCAGCGAATTCAGGGGGGCAGCTCGGGGGGCCGTCGCCACACGAACCCGTGTTTCCCACTCCGCAAGCGACAACGTTAATCAGTCGACTAAAGGGTCCGACCTGACGTATCTACTTATTCGTGTACGTTACACTACCCCCCCCCCCCCTTTCGGGAAGTTCAGCATATCAGCTCCCTCACGACTCTGGGCGCACGCGCTTCCGATGACCTCACGGTCTCACCATCCCACCTCTGACACCGATGTTGCCAATTAGGGGGGCAGCCCGGGGACCGCCACAGCCGGGACGCGAACCCGTATCTCCTGCACCGCGGGCGACTGTCGTATTCATTGATACAGTATAATGAATGAGGCAGTTTACTCAAATTGTTTGTCTTTAATGAACTCCATCGGGGCATCCCCATGACACCTCTGACCTTCAGTACTTCCGTACGTCCTATGTCATATCCTGTCGTAGCAACTGTACGTCATGTCATATCCTGTCGTACCAACTGTAACGTGATAGGTTAAAGGAATACTACAGCTCCCTTCTTAAAATAAAATGCCTTCATAACATACAACACATTTGGCATCAATCAAATTTCTACTGCCCCAGCAAGTAAACCATGTTATGACATAAGTGCATTATTTTTTAAAACACTAAATATTTCAAGGCAACAGTGAAAACATAACAATGCTATTTAAAAAGAATTTTTTTAGCATATGATAAACAGAACACTCGAATGAGGTATACCCTTCAGGTAAGTAGGTAGGATAAAGAGGTAAGTATCATATTCAAATCTTGCATTCAGTATGGACAGTGCAATTCAAAATACAACATAAGCACGATAAGCAGGTAATAGTAAACTTTAACTCTTGCATTTGGCATGTTCAGTGCAATTCAGAAAATGCAACGTTCAACATATTATTATTATTTGGTTTTGTTTTTGTTTTTGTTTTACAAATGCCCATAGGGCAGCGATCCACCTACACCCTTTACATTTACAGGTCAAGGACCTTTCTTGGTTTAACTGCATGCCCAAACCTGGTAGTGTACGTGTATGAAGATGTAGTGTCCGGTGTTGACGTCCCTTGTTCTGTACCATCATTTGGTTCTGGCTGTACTTCACAGCTTGTGTGTGTAGTGTCCTTTGGTTGTAGCAGGTGACGACGATTGCGACGATAGGCTTGACCCTCATCAGTGTGGACGTTGTAGGATCTCTCTGTGTCTGCAGGCTCTGTCACCGTGGCAGGTTTCCAACGTCCGTTTGGCTGTTGGATGTGGACTGTGTCACCACACTTAAGTGTTGACAGTGGTCTTGCACTGAGGTCATAGTATTGCTTCTGTCTGTGCTGACACTGTACTCTCCTGGCATGCACAGCCTTTTGACAGACAGCTTGTGGCTGGAGTTGTTTACCTGTGGTGGGAAGTACTGACCTCAGTCGTCGACTCATTAGCAGCTGGGCTGGTGACTTCAGGCTGTCGACTGGAGTGTTGCGGTACTCCAGCAAGCTGAGGTATGGATCCTTTCTTTCTGCTCTGGCTTTGTCCAGTATCATCTTGGCTGTCTGGACGGTTCTCTCTGGAAGGCCATTGCTCTGTGCATAGTGGGGGCCAGAAGTGATGTGGTTAAACTCCCATGCCTCTGCAAAGCTCTTGAAATCCCTGGAGCTATAACAAGGACCATTATCACTCATAACTGTCTCAGGTATTCCTTGTCTAGCAAATATGGCCTTCGTTTTGTGGATGACTACAGATGAAGTAGCGTGATGTAGTCTTTCAATCTCAAAGTATCTACTGTAGTAATCTACAACTACTCTTCAGAAGTGAACAAGTTCGTACTTACAACCTGCCATGGCCTCTCAGGAATGGCATGTGAGATCATTGGTTCTTTCGTGTTTGAGCTGCGGCGCTCTATGCATATGGGACATCTCTCCACTACATATTCTATCTGTGCATTCATGCCAGGCCAAAATAGAATGTCTCTAGCCCTTTGTTTACTTTTTTTCTACTCCCATGTGTCCTGTGTGTATGCGTCTTAGCATTTCTTCTCGTAGTGTGTGCGGAACGACGATTTTCTCACCTTTGAGCAACACACCGTTGATTTCTGTGATCTCGACCCTGTGATTCCAATATTCAGCAACACTGGGTGGACACTTCTTTCTTGATTCAGGCCAGCCAGCCCGAATTACCTATTTCAACACGGTGAGCTGCGCATCTCGGGATGTAGCTGCCTGGATTTCCATAAGCTTGCTGTCTAGGTTACCCATGAGCATGGGTACTTGGGCATCCATGCCTTCACTCAGATTGGTGTTGTCGGTGACGATTGACTTCCTGGACAATGTGTCTGCGACTGGAATGTCTTTTCCGGGGCGGTGCATGATAGTGATGTCATATCTTTGCATTTGCGGTATCATGCGTTGAAGTCTGACTGGTGCTGCTGCGAGGGGTTTCCTCAGTATCGATTCGAGAGGCTTGTGGTCAGACTCGATGACTATGTGGCGACCATACACATATTGGTGAAAGCGCTTACACCCGAAGAGGACCGCGTAGAGCTCCTTCTCAATTTGAGGGTAGTTTTCTTCAGACTAATTTAGTGACTTTGAGGCGTATGCAACTGGCCTACCTTCCTGTAGGAGCACTGCTCCGAGGCCACTCTTGGATGCATCAACCTGTAGTGTCAGTTCCTTTTCTGGATCAGAGTACGTGAGGACTGGACCTGGTTCCTATACAATGAGATCTTTCATCTTCTGGAACGCCTTGTGTACTGTGTACTGACTATGTAAAACTCTCACATGACAGTAGTGCCTTTGTACTTGCATTCTAGGTCACACATCCCTGTCACATGCAGTGCTTGACCACCATATGCACTGAGTTTTATTTCTGCTGGTCTTAGATCTACATCTCTTAAGTCCCTGTCATAAATGTCTCTCGGTATTGTGTTTACACCAGCACCTGTGTCCCGTTTAAACTTCAGTTTGTGCCTTTTTGGTCCCAACTCCAGTTCAACAAATGCTTGCCTTTTGTCATTATTACTGGGATTCTTAGTAACTGTGTCTATGAAGGATTCCTCCTCGGTCACATTGTCATCTTCTACTATGCCATGCACTTTTCCTGTGTATCTTTGTCGTTGTGGTGCTGTCTTGCAAGCTTTAGCAAAGTGATCAAATTTCTTACACTTACTACACTGTTTCCCTTTTGCCGGACAGACCTCATCGTCATTGTGTTCCCATGCACAATATCCACACTTCTCATTTCTGTATTGTTTGTGGTCATCATTTCCTTTGACATATCGCCCCTGTCTGTGGCTAACTGTTTCATTCCTGTTGGGCTTCTTATTTACAGCATGTACAGCCGCATTGCTACTGACGCGGCTGCCAACCATCGTTCTGATCTGTTCCTGTGCTAGCTCATGCGATCTAGCGATTTCAATGGCTTTCTCTAAGGTCAAATCTGGTCTGTGGGTAAGCAGTTTCTCACGCACTCTTGGTGAGCTTGTTGCAAAAACAATCCTATCCCGGACCATTTCATCGTTGTTAGCATAGTTACAGTCTTTAACGAGTAACTTTAGCTCTGTTACAAAATTCTCAAAGGACTCTCCCACGTTCTGCATCTTTTCATTAAAGTTGTACCTAGCAAAAATTGGGTTAGCTTTAGGAATCACGTATTCTTCGTATCTATCATAATACGTTTTCAGTAACTTAGCTTCATCAACTGTCAGTGTCCATGTGTTGAAGACGTCGCGTCCTTTTTCTCCCACCCATACTAGAAGATAACTGCACTTTGCTTCTTCGTTTTGCAAACGTAGTGGACCTGAGAACATTAGCTCAACATGCTGTCGAAACTTTCTCCATGCGTCCGGCAGGTTCGTTGAATCCCAGTCCATCCTAGGGCTTGGAACGCCGTGGGAATCCATCTTCTCTCTCTTTGATGTGAGTTCGAACAACTACTCTGACACTATGTCGTATTCATTGATACGGTATAATGAATGAGGCAGTTTACTCAAATTGTTTGTCTTTAATGAACTCCATCGGGGCATCCCCATGACATCTCTGACCTCCAGTACTTCCGTACGTCCTATGTCATATCCTGTCATATCAACTGTACATCATATGTCATATCCTGTCATATCAACTGTAACATGATAGGTTACAGGAATACTACAGCAACAATGTTAACCAGTTGACTAAAGGGTCTGACCCGTTAGCCAAGGGCTAATGTGTCTGCTTATTCTTGTACGTGACACTATCCCCCTCCTTTGGGAAGCGCGTCCCCATGCTTCAGCATAGCTCCCTCACGCCTCTGGGCACACGTGCTTCCGATGGCCTCACGGTCTCACCATCCCACTTCTGACACCATTGCAGTGAATTAGGGGGGCAGCCCGGGGGCCGCCACAGCCGGGACACAAACCCGAATCTCCCACACCGCGGGTGACAACGTTAACCAGTCGACTGAAGGGTCTGACCCGTTAGCCAAGGGCTAATGTGTCTGCTTATTCTTGTACGTGACACTATCCCCCTCCTTCGGGAAGCGCGTCCCCATGCTTCAGCATATCAGTTCCCTCACACCTCTGGGTGCACACGCTTCCGATGGCCTCACGGTCTCACCATCCCACTTCTGACACCAATGCAGTGAATTAGGGGGGCAGCCTGGAGGCCGCCACAGCCGGGACGCGAACCCGTATCTCCTGCACCGCAGGTGACAACGTTAACCAGTTGACTGAAGGGTCTGACCCATTAGCCAAGGGCTGAAGGGTCTGACCCCTTGGCTAACGGGTCTACTTATTTGTGAACGTTACAGTACCTTTGTTCAATTTTGCTAAAGTTGTATTGCTAGTAACTGTTAACATGGTAATGGTAGGCCAATGACCTGTTTTGGTGTGAACGTTACTGTAAGTCACTAGAATACACTTTATTTGTACAGGAGAGGCATCTGAGGACTTTGACAGTCCTGACTTTGTCCCGTCTATCTTCTCCTACTCAACCCAGTTCAGCAAAGGCGATGTAAAACATGAGAGGTAAATATGGTCACTTGCTTGTGATTTGTTGTTCACTGTGATCACCCAGCATGACTCGACATAGCATGACTCGAAGTGCAGAGAAGAAATGGTGAGTAATTTAATGTAGCTATATTTTTGTCAGGATTATCTGTTAGGCCACATAGTTTCTGTTATGTCTACATTATCTCATGAAGCCCTTTGAGACGTTCTATGTGACCTGCGCCTAAAGCATACAGGTGTCCAAGACGTATCCCATTCACCAAGGTTAATTTCGTAGCATAACTGGTCTTATCACTGGGTGACAAGCAGTTGTGGTAGGTGGAAAACATTTTAAAACTAAAACCAAACAATTGTAACGTATCAGAAGTTCGCTAGCCATCTTCATACCAAGCCGAGACGGTAATAAGCGGTCAGGCAATGTTCTTCCTGCAGCCAAGCTGTGCGCACATCCCCAGTGTTTGATAACAAATAATTCCTCTATACCAAATAATGAATGACCTTTGACTTTTGCTACTCTTGAAGGACCTCAGTTCCTTCCAGTTGATCAAAGACAGAATTTCCCCACTTCCTCTCCCCACTCTCGCACAAGTAGCACCTCGCTGTACCGTCATTCTTTATATCCGCTGTCGTTGGTCAAACGTCAGCAGTAGCCCAAATGATCAGCAAATCAAGGGGGCGTGCCACGACACCTGTCACTCACTTACTACAACGATGAATGGAAGCTGATGCTACTGTGTTTGGGCTGTAAAAAATAAGCCCATTTAGATATATCCCGTGTTTTTCTTGTGTCTATTTGGATCTGTTGCTGCTCTAGGTTCCACCAACATTTAAAACAATCTGTTCGAAGGATTTTTTTAACAATAATGTTCTCATCTTTATTGTGAAAGATAGGGAGGGTTTAGCCCTGTTAGCCCATTTATACCAGCCATCCCTGGTTATATAGTTTGGAGACAGTGGCACTGATGAAAAGACAGTAGGCGGAGCTGGAGGAGGCAGAGTTGAAGATGCTAAGATTTTCATTGGGAGTTACGAAGGAGGACAGGATTAGGAACGAGTATATTAGAGGGACAGCTAATATACTCAAATAGGAATGAGTATATTAGAGGGACAACTAATATACTTAGAAGGTTTAGAGACAAAGCAAGAGAAGCAAGATTGAGATGGTTTTGACACGTGTGGAGGAAAGATGCTGGGTATATCGGGAGAAGGATGCTGAATATGGAGCTGCCAGGGAGGAGGAAAAGAGGCAGACCAAAGAGGAAGTTTATGGATGTGTTGAGAGAGGACATGCAGGTGGCTGGTGTGACAGGGGAAGGTGCAGAGGACAGGAAGAGATGGAAACGAATGATCCACTGTGGTGACCCCTAACGGGAGCAGCCGAAAGTAGTAGTAGTAGTATTATATATCCATCCATCCATTATCTTAACCGCTTATCCTGCTCTCAGGGTCGCTGAGATGCTGGAGCCTATTCCTGCAGTCATTGGGCGGCAGGCGGGGAGACACCCTGGGCAGGCGGCCAGGCCATCACAGGGCTGACATACACACACAGGCACCCATTCATTCCTAGGGACAATTTAATATGGCCAGTTCACCTGACCTACATGTCTTTGGACTGTGGAAGGAAACCGGAGCCCCTGGAGGAAACGCATGCAGACACGGGGAGAACATGCAAACTCCACACAGAGGACGACCCGGGATGACCCACCAAGGTTGGACTACCCCGGGGTCAAACCCAGGACCTTCTTGCTGTGAGGTGACCGCGCTATAACCACTGCGCCACCGTGATATATACAAACCCCAATTCCAATGAAGTTGGGACGTTGTGTAAAACGTGAATAAAAACAGAATACAATGATTTGCAAATCCTTTTCGACCTATATTCAATTGAATACACTACAAAGACAAGATATTTAATGTTCAAACTGATAAACTTTATTGTTTTTTGCAAATATTCACTTATTTTGAATTTGATGCCTACAACACGTTCCAAAGAAGCTGGAACAGGGCAACAAAACACTGAGAAAGTTGAGGAATGCTCAAAAAACACCTGTTTGGAACATTCCACAGGTGAACAGGTTAATTGGAAACAGGTGAGTGTCATGATTGGGTATAAAAGGAGCATCCCCGAAAGGCTCAGTCGTTCACAAGCAAGGATGGGACGAGGTTCACCACTTTGTGAACAACTGCATGAGCAAATAGTCCAACAGTTTAAGAACAACGTTTCTCAATGTACAATTGTAAAGAATTTAGGGATTTCATCATCTACAGTCCATAATATCATCAAAAGATTCAGAGAATCAGGAGAAATCTCTGCACATAAGTGGAAAGGCTGAAAACCAACACTGAATGCCCATGACCTTCGATCCCTCAGGTGGCACTGCATTAAAAACCGACATCATTCTGTAAAGGATATTACCACGTGGGCTGAGGAACACTTGGGAAAACCATTGTCAGTTAACACAGTTCGTCGCTACATCTACAAGTGCAAGTTAAAACTCTACCATGCAAAGCGAAAGCCATATATCAACAACACCCAGAAATGCTGCCGGCTTCTCTGGGCCTGAGCTCATCTGAGATGGACTGACGCAAAGTGGGAAAGTGTGCTGTGGTCTGACGAGTCCACATTTCAAATTGTTTTTGGAAATCATGGATGTTGTGTCCTCCGGGCTAAAGAGGAAAATGACCATCCAGATTGTTATCAGCGCAAAGTTCAAAAGCCAGCATCTGTGATGGTATGGGGGTGTGTTAGTGCCCATGGCATGGGTAACTTGCACATCTGTGAAGGCACCATTAATGCTGAAAGGTACATACAGGTTTTGGAGCAACATATGCTGCCATCCAAGCAACGTCTTTTTCAGGGACGTCCCTGCTTATTTCAGCAAGACAATGCCAAGCTACATTGTGCACGTGTTACAACAGCGTGACTTCGTAGTAAAAGAGTGCGGGTACTAGACTGGCCTGCCTGCAGTCCAGACCTGTCTCCCATTGAAAATGTGAGGCGCATCATGAAGCTCAAAATGGGACAACGGAGACCCCGGACTGTTGAGCAACTGAAGTCGTACATCAAGCAAGAATGGGAAAGAATTCCACCTACAAAGCTTCAACAGTTAGTGTCCTCAGTTCCCAAATGCTTATTGAGTGTTGTAAAAAGGAAAGATGATGTAAGACAGTGGTAAACATGCCCCTGTCCCAGCTTTTTGGGAGTGTGTTGCAGGCATCAAATTCAAAGTGAGTGAATATTTGCAAAAAAACAAAGTTTATCAGTTTGAACATTAAATATCTTGTCTTTGTAGTGTATTCAATTGAATATAGGTCGAAAAGGATTTGCAAATCATTGTATTCTGTTTTTATTTACGTTTTACACAACCAACTTCATTGGAATTGGGGTTTGTATGTCCATCCATTATCCAAACCGCTTAGCCTGCTCTCAGGGTCGTGGGGATGCTGGCGCCTATCCCAGCAGTAACTGGGCGGCAGGCGGAGAGACACCCTGGACAGGGTGGCAGGCCATCACACAGAGCCCACACACATACACAGGGAAAATTGGCTCTTTGGCCTTCCTCTTCCCTGGCAGCTCCATATTCAGCATCCTTCTCCCAATACCCAGCATCTCTCCTCCACACATGTCCAAGCCATCTCAATCTTGCCTCTCTTGCTTTGTCTCCAAACTGTCCAACCTCAGCTGTCCCTCTAATATACTCGTTCCTAATCCTATCCTTCATAACTTCTTTATAACCCCCAATAAATAAATCTTATCATCTTCAACTCTGCCACCTCCAGCTCTGTCTCCTGTCTTTTCGTCAGTGCCGCTGTCTCCAAATCATATAACACAGCTAGTCTCACAACCATCTTTTAAACCTTCCCTTTAACTCTTGCTGGTACCCTTCTGTAGCAAATCACTCCTGACTCTCTATTTCACCTCACTTCTGCATTTTTCTGCATTCCTCTGGGGATAACCTGTGGTACAAGATTTTGTCAATAGCATTGTCCTGTTCTAACAGCTTCAGACAATCTATCACCTTTTTCTTGTAACCACTGCCTGGATCTCGTTTCAGAGGCTCATAAGTATTTATGTCTCTCAGTAACATCACAACTTTTTCATGATAGTCTGTCTTGTTTAATGCAACAGTGCATCTGCCTTTGTTTGCTGGAAGGATAATAAATAATAATAATAATTAAAAAATCAAAGTTATATAGCACTTTTCTAACACTCAAAGTCGCTTTACAATAAACGGTGGTAAAACAAGACAACAGATAAACAACACAGACATACAGGAGTGGATGGGAAGGGGGGGGGGCTACGAGAGGGAGAAGCGGCAACCACACACGACGCCAGCAATACTCTCCCACTCAAACAGATACAAAAGGGCAAGAAAAACAAAAAACAACAGCACTGTAGACGTTGGTTTTCTGTAGGGGTTTAGTCCCGTAGCATATTCCTCTCCCGAGGTATCCACTAGGCAGTGGCACTATTTAACCCATAGATGGGGGCTGGTTCGTGGGCATCAGGGAATATCCACACACCGGTGGGCCTGCGTACCGCACGTCTAGGGGCCAGACCTCCTCCGAGTCCCTTGTAGTTCAGCCAGGGTCCAAGGTGCAGCCAGTTACCGTGTGTCGCCACGAGGGGGCACTACATAGGGCTTGACGTTGGAGAGGCTATACTGACAGGGAGAGACTTCCGTGCTCAGCTCTCCTGTTCGAATTTCTGCTAGCCAGCGGTGAAGGTTGAGTGAGACGTGACAGGCACATAACGTTACACCAATACTAGACGCTTCACAACAGCCCCACTTCTTACACGAGAATGTCAGACACACACAGGGTGATGATATTATTGTCCTTACTGAGAATGCTGTAATTGCAAACTTTCCCAAATCCCACGTGAATAGTACACATGGCCGTTGGAACTCTTGTTAATGGTCACACCCATATTTGCATATGAAACTGGTCGTTGGTTTCGGTTGTTATACCACTGTGTTGTATATAAGGGTGGGGATACCTGCAGTCAGTTTAGAATGAAGAGGTCACTTAGTTGAGTGATGAAACGTACCTGTCAATAAACGTTGTATCCAGATGAACTAATTAAACCTTCTTTGATCAACAATCAAACGTCCCCCATCACCAACTGCAATTTCACGGTCTAAGAAAGCTGATCTGTCCTTTTTCACATCTTCCCTGGTGAACTTGATATCATTTCAATTTGTACCTCATATCATGATATTTTAAGGCTGTTTTTAAACAATATTTAATAATGGAGAACAGTCCAGCAAAGGGTAAAATAACGAAGCCGTTGAAATCAATTGACGCCGTCACGTAAAGGCGGCACGTTTCCGGAAAGGTTGAGCAAACCGTTGTGCTCTTGAACAGTCCCCATATTGTCGCTGTCCCGGGAAAACTTGGCTGGTTTGCATGGAGAGCAACAACAGTTCGTAAGACGGCACGTCATTTTCACAAAGCAGCGTGGTCGCTGCAGGTTATTAACACGATTTGACTGTTTGTTGCAAATTATAGAGAATATCCGTAGTGTAAGAAATATTCCTGCAGTCACTTCGGATACTCGGATTACACGGACTCCACTTCCTCAACCTGGAGAGCGAGAAGCGCGGGTAGGTGTTGCGAGTCGCCGGTAAAATGAACCCACACGAAAGGTTTTACAGTTTCTGCGATTCGTGAGAAAAACGATCGAAGTCGTTGCTGCGTTGCTGCAACGCTACAGGTCACTTCGATGTAACGTCGACTCTGGATGTGTGATATTTATTTATTTACTTCTTGTACGATTGAAGCGTTGGTTGTCTCCCCTCGTGTCCGTTTAAAAGCCGTTCTTGTGCTGCGGTGGTTGTGGCTCGATCTCCATTTGTTCTAGATGAATATCGTCTTTACGCTCAACCTACCTTTTTAACTCAAGATTGCCATTTTTATATAATCCGATCTGAACGCTGTTACTGTTTGTGACATGATGCATTGAGTTTAAAATGCTTTGAAACATCGTTTTTTTGTTTTTGTTTTTAAGTTCTACTTGGACGTTTCGAGGTAGGCAGCTGCTCACAGTTGCCGTTAGAGGCGCTGTCCTCTCTTTTGCCTTCAACAGTCAGAAACGTTCCGACGGCGTATGGTGGAAGTTGGGCCGGCTAGTCCGCTTAGCCAGCTTTCCAAAAGGTGGGTGAAGTGAATTCCCTGTTTAGCACACGTTTTCGGTTAATTTCAGATAGTGTTCAACGCCTACAGTGTTGTGTTTGTGGATCAGGTTTGTTCCATTGTAATGCGCCTGTTTGCTAGATCGAGTTGTGTTATCCTCTGCTCGGGGCAGTTACCTACAGTTGCACCTTCCTGTTAGCGTTTAGAAGTGTGTGTGTGTGTGTGTGTGTGTGTGTGTGTGTGTGTGTGTGTGTGTGTGTGTGTGTGTGTGTGTGTTACAATTTCATGCAGCAGACGCTTGGATCCAGTCCAAATTGGTTTTCATCTGAGAGTTAATACAACCCAAGCAAGGATCTAGTCAGGAGACAACAACACATGTAAGTGCAAAAAAAAAAAAACAGGTTTAAGTCCGATAGGACATAGGTGTCAGATAGTTGTGTGTTTGTTTGTGTGCAGAAAGGTCCTGTAATATTGTTTCAGCGTGGGGAAAATGTTGCAGCGTCTTCAGCATCATTGTGTCCGTTTCAAAATGTTACGCGTGTTGACGCGTCCGGGCTAATAGGTCTAGCCAATTTTGTTTTAGCAAACAGTTTTCAAGATGACGTGGCAGGTTTATACGGTAAACGCTGTGGCTGTATCATAGCCCAATTCTTTGATCACATTGGGTTCTCTTTTTTTAATTGGCACAAACGATTTGGATGCTCTAATAATTATAAATGTGAGATTGAGGGTGGATTCAAGCATTCGGTTAATACAAACCGAACTGAACCATAAAATAGATACCCCCCCCCACACACACACACACTGAGTAGATATGTCCTAATCTGGCCTACATTCCTTTATAGGTCTGAAACTGGTGGAGGGACATTGCTTGCCTATTAATGCTTACCTAAATGCGTATCTGTTAATTATTAAATATTTGTTTTGCTGTTGTCCCCTGTGTTCAATCCAATCTACCCAATGACTGCTGAAATAGGCTCCAGCATCCCTGCGACCCTGAGAGCAGGATAAGCAGTTTGGATAATGGATGGATGGATATTTTCTGGGTTGTGAAGAGTTCCTCCTCTATTGCTCCAATGTATCCCATTCAGAAGCAACCCCACTCCTCTGAAGGGCAGAAGTCAGTTGCAAAATATGACAGGAGTAGCCAGCCTTAGCACAGATCACTAGACAACAAATTTTTTTCAAATGTTTTGCTTCCCGAAAAAAAAATAGAGGTTATGATAAACAATGTCAAGCTGAACATAAAAATAATTTCAGATTTGCTGTATCACGTAGGAATTAAGATAAACAGTAAAATAACTTTTATTGAATTTAACATGGATAATTGCATAATGATGCTGACAAATTGTGTTAGTTCATCCATCCATTATCCAAACCACTCATCCTGCTTTCAGAGTCGCGGGAATGCTGGAGCCTATCCCAGCAATCACTGGGCGGCAGGCGGGGAGACACCCTGGACAGGCCACCAGGTCATCATAGGGCCAGCCATAAACATGTTTCTTTTATATATATATATATATTTTTTGTAAAAATCATTCAACAATTCTTCCAAAATGTTTTGCAGCTGATTTTCGTTTGTACTCAGCATCTGGTGTCTCTCGTGTTAGTGTCCAACAATAGTTGACCAGCATTGATGGATTCCAGTTTCCCTGATCCCTCTTTTCCATGGTCGCAGTGTCCTGGTGAAAACTTTCACCATGTTTGTCACTCACTGCACCAACATCAGTAGGGAAGAAGTCCAAGTGTGAATGCAGAAAATGAATTTTCAATAACATGTTGCATATCAGTTTTATGTGGTTTGAGCATGTTGTCAAGCAACTCAATGTAGTTTGGTGCTCTGTAGTTACCAAGACAATTCTCAACAACATCCTTATAAATGCCTTCCATGCTATTTTCTCTGCCCCCAATTGATGACCTGTCTGATTTGTGGACCAACAAAAATGCCGTCCTTAATCTTGGCATCAGTTATTCTTGGAAACATCTGTCTCAAACAGTGAAATCCATCACCTTCTTTGTTCCTTGCTTTCACAAAAAGGTTCAATCCGAGCTTTATATGAAGAGGAAGAAGAAATATCTTTGTTGGATCGACAAGTAGTTTATGCGCCACACTTTGCTGCCCTGGAATGAAATGCTTACAGAGCGGCCAGTTCTTTTTAATGTAATGTGACTCTTTAGCTCGGCTATCCCATTCACAAAGGGAACAACAGTACTTTGTATATCCGAGCTGCATTCCTAGTAGCAGTGTCAATACTTATAGATCACCACAGATGTTTCAGTCGTAATTGTTGTACTGTATGTGTTTCAACAACAGTTCCATGTTATTGTTT
The DNA here is from genome assembly GCF_029633865.1 of Lampris incognitus. Taxonomy (NCBI): domain Eukaryota; kingdom Metazoa; phylum Chordata; class Actinopteri; order Lampriformes; family Lampridae; genus Lampris; species Lampris incognitus. The sequence goes on from NC_079212.1 coordinate 32,533,492, forward strand.
GTTTCTTTCATGTGTACTGCATAGCCAGTGGATACTGAAGGGTGGACATTGCCATTGTGTAACAGGACAGCGTTCAGGCTTAACTTTGACGAATCTATAAAAAGACGCCATTGTTGTGGGTCATGCACACAACCCAAAGCCATGAACAATCCATCAATGTCAGTGCAGAAACATAGGTTGCTAACCTGTGTAAAGAATTTTGTCAAATGGTCTTGACGGTTCCGAAAGAGAAATTTTCGCACCTGGTGACAGCAAACCCCATCCTTGCAATCTTGAACCAAGTAGTTCTGCGTTAGCTTTTGACAAATCCTAAGTCCCTGACCAGGTCATTTGATTCTGGCTGTGTTATCAGATGAGGATAACCAGGCATAAAGCGTTCAACATCTGGATCAGTGCCGTTCACCACATCTGGTTCATGTGTTGTTGCATTTCCCACTTCCTCATCTAGGCTCCATGTCTCTGGTGGCTTCAGTACTGGCAAACTGTCATCATTTGGCACTGGTCTCTTTGCTGAAGGCAGATTGGTGTATTCAATAGATTTCTTATTTTTAGTAGAGAAGCCAGAAGCCAAATACATTGGTCAGACAAAAGTAACAGTCTGTCACATGATCCTTCTATTCTCGATATATGATTGGGACTGCAAATGGCATTGACTTCTGAGTACCTCTGAGCCAGGCTCTCGGATTTACTGCACATGTTGTACAACAAATGTGAGGTGCCCAGGGTTTCTCTTGGTCACCAATTTTACATCCAAAGTAGAACTCATAGGCTTTCTTAATAACTGCGGTCATGGTGCATCTTTGAGCCTTAAGCGTATACTTGTCACAGATGTAACAGAATGAATCGCAGCTGTTGCAACATTGACGAGACATTGCTGCTGTATTAAATCTTCCTGAAGACAGTAAATCCATTAAGTATACTCACTATGCTATTGCCTGAAGAACATGTGCATCAACATGCGTCCAAACAGCATCTCAGGAATCAGGAACACTTTATTTGTCATTTCACCTCATGTACTTGCGCACATGAAGTGAAACGAAATGCCGTTTCCTGCAGCCCACAGCAGTGCAACATACAGACAGAAATACATACACATATTCAAACTAACACATATATCCAAACCAAAAAAAAAAAAATCACTGCCCAAGGGAACAATCGCCAGCCAGAATGACTGTCGGAACAGCCGGTCTGCATGGGCTAGCAGTTCCTAGCCTGCCCCGATTATGTGTCCTGTCGGACTGCTGCCCGTGTCTCCCCCTCAATTGCAGCTCCAGGCAGGGGCCGTGGTCCCTGTGGCAACCGAACGAAGCAGACCAAGCCCTCCCAGCCAGACACACTTGACACACCTCCCCGCACTCCACACGACATCAAAAACACCAGTCAACGCCAGGTGAGGCTGCCGCCAGACCGACTTCGGTGTTGTCGGAACTGCCGGTCTGCATGGACTAGCAGTTAGCTTAGCCTTCCCCACTTCTGCGTCCTGTCAGACCGCCCTCGGTGTTACCTCCTCGGGTACAACTCCGGGCAAGGCCGCGGTCCCTGGGCCCACGGTGCAGCACACCAAGCTCTTGCAGCCGATCCAGCACTAGCTCTCCCAGCCAGCAAACAACGACAAAAATTTAGATGCAGATGAGGACAAAGACACTGCACAACGGTACCGAGTGAGGCCGCTGCAAATGTGAATTCGTGCCACCATCTGTAAATGTGAGCAGCTTTTATAGCCTGTCTGTCAGCATCTAACCTAACTAAGCATGCCCAGGCATGCTTGGACTGACCCAAACAGCTTGCTTTGTGGGCAATATACTATCTATCCATCCATCCATTATCTAAACCGCTTATCCTGCTCTCAGGGTCGCGGGGATGCTGGAGCCTATCCCAGCAGTCATTGGGCAGCAGGCAGGGAGACACTGGACAGACCGCCAGGCCATCATAGGGCCGACATGCACACATTCACACCTAGGGACAATTTAGTACAGCCAATTCACCTGACCTGCATGTCTTTGGACTGTGGGGGGGCAGAGCACCCAGAGGAAACCCACGCAGACACAGGGAGAACATGCAAACTCCACACAGAGGATGACCCCCAAGGTTGGACTACCCTGGGGCTCGAACCCAGGACCTTCTTGCTGTAAGGCAACCGCGCTAACCACTGTGCCACCGTGCCGCCAGCAATATACTAGTACACTTAAATTATGACAGGAAATCTTAAAAATAGCTTCTATTTTTGTGATTTCTGGTATGTGATAGGAAAATTTTAAGGTGACTTTCATGATCAGCAGCCCAAAATCCATAAAATACACCCAAAAGTATTCAGGAAGCAAAATCTTTGTTGTCTAGTGATATGCTAGGATAGACAATTGGGCAAATGCACCTTAGTAGCCCCAATGTGCCTCCAACATCCATCAATTCATATTTAATTATCCCCATCAGGCGGTAGCCTAGAGGGGATTATACATTTGATTGTGTGTGTGTGTGTGTGTGTGTGCATGTGTGTCCGTGGCTAATCTTGCAAACTACTGGACCTATAAACCTAAAATTTTTTTGTGCAGTCATGGCTAAACGATGAACCTGTCGTGGTTGCGGTTATTCATAATCTTCGAAAAACATTTGATCTGGCTATTGCCACTCCCTCTCTTCATTCACTTTCTAGCTTGCTCGACCAACGGTGCTCTCTGTTGCTGCCTGATCTACGGTCACACATGCGCTAATGCAGGCCGAGGGGGAATTCGTATCTTTTCATGCTGAATGTGGCCAGTGCAGGATGTGACACACACAGAAATCAGAGGCCATCTATGTAGAGGGAACGACCATCTCTGAACTGAACCAGGGGTGGGGGGGTAAGAGTACATCTGTCACCATTTTACTATGCTGTGATTGTAACTATTCCCCAATCCTCTGTGAAAAGTACACATGGCCATTGTAACGCTAGTTAATGGTCACGGCAATTTGCATATGAAACCATTTGTTTTCGGTTGTTATGCCACTGTAATGTTTATAAGGGTGGGGATACCTGCAATCAGTTGAGACTGAAGAGGTCACTTAGATGAGTGATGAAACGTTTTTGTCAATAAACATTGTGTCCAGATGAACTGATTCAACTTTCTTTAATTTTATCTGGACAGTTTTATTAAGTCTAGACAGCCAAAAAAAATAAACAACAAAAAAACAATACACACACATGGAAACTGATTTTTGAAAATCAAATTTAAAACCTCATTTGTAGGTAGTGTGAAATGCAATTCACATCAAATTTCTAGGTATCTGGTAGATCTGGGCAACACGGTGGCTCAGTTGTTGCTGTTGCCTCATAGCCTCGTTCAAACTGCAGGCCGCCACAGGACTTTCAGTGTGGTGTTTACATGTTCTCCCTGTGTCTGCCTTGGTTTCTGCCGGGTGCTCCAGTTTCGTCCCACCAGCAAGGACATGATTAGGGTTAATAGTCTTGTCTGTGCAACTCCTGTCTAAACAAGGCAATGAGAAATGGAACTGGAGTTGGTCCCCGGGCACTACACTGGCTGCCACACTGCTCCTATACCATAGGATGAGTTAAATGCAGAGAATGAATTTCATTGTATGCTTGCTTACAATGAAAAATTGTCTATATTTTTTTTCCATTCAAATTGAAAACTAAACTGCACTTTGTCACTCGTAATGCTTCTGGCACCATATCTCTTGTTGCACAGTGATGCCAGCCTGACTGCAGCACAAAACATGGCTGCTCATATTGACCTTCTCCATTGCTGAGGCTGTCTGGTACAACAGAGGAGTTCTACACTGAGTGAGGATATGTCTCTATTCCTCATAGCCTGGAGCTTCCTCTTTGGCTTCTGGTTAGCATGTGTATGCACGCCTGTATCTTTACCAAAGCAACCAGTACAGATAGAAACACACAAGTCTGACCTGATCAATAGCAAATAACAATGTGGACATTACTAATGATCAGATTTGAGAGACAAATTGGATTTCCCTGCTGTCTAAATGTAGCCTTAGTATGTTTGGTGTTATTCGGTGGTTACAACTTAAATTAGTGACAGTGTTGTTGAATGAATTTGAAGAACTTTCTTGAAAAAGTGCACACACTGTAGTATGGGCTCAGCAAATATACCTTCATTTAATAAAGGTAAAAGAAAATTATCTAGCAGTCAAGTAAGATTTATTTGTATAGTCCTAAATCACTATTTATTCCCAGAGGGCTTTACAATCACAATTACATTCAGTACAATGTATGACACCCACTATTCTTAGGCTTTTGATTTTGATGAGGTAAAACTCCACAGAAAAAAAAAACCAAACTTGTCAGTTAAAAAAGCCTTGGGAAAAACCTTGGAAAGAGCAACAGGTGTCCAGGTAGAGTGGCGGTCTATTCTGTTGCCTACCAACATGGGGATCAGCGGTTTGAATCTCCGTGTTACCTCCGGCTTGGTCTGGCATCCCTACAGACACAATTGGCTGTGTCTGCGGGTGGGAAGCTGGATGTAGGTATGTGTCCTGGTCTTTGCACTAGCACCTCCTCCAGCCGGTCGGAGCGCCTGTTCAGGGGGGAGGGGGTACTGGGGGGAATAGTGTGATCCTCCCACGCGCTACATCCCCCTGGTGAAAGTCCTCTCTGTCAGGTGAAAAGAAGCGGCTGGCGACTCCACATGTATCAGAGGAGGGATGTGGTAGTCTGCAGCCCTCCTCAGATCAGCAGAGGGGGTGGAGCAGCGACCAGGACGGCTCGGAAGAGTGGGGTAATTGGCCGGATATAACTGGGGAGAAAATCCCCCCCCCCCCAAAAAAGAAAAAAAAGAGCAACATAGGCGGTACCCCTCTGCCAGGACGGGCAATAGGTACAAGGTGGACAGAGCAGACAAGCAGCATCAGATTTACAATAAATACTCAATGAAGCATAAATGGATTATGCAGAGAAATGGGGAAGAATTTAGGTAATTAATACATAAGGACCGGCAGCAGAAGTCTCCAGGAGTCTGAAGGCTTAAGTCAGTGGGAAACATTGCAATCTAGAAAGACGCCTTGTAGATGCAGTTTATTCATGGTGTTGTCACACTATGGGCCATGGCAACATTCTGGGGGCCTGGAGTAGTTGGGCACAATTGAGACCCCTGTTTCTCAAGTTAGGGTATACATTTAATCTAATATTGCACGTAAGACAGGTCTCATGCTCTATTCTGTTGCCATTAAGTTTCTTTTATTACTTGTGGCTCTATTTTTTGTCTTCATGGTGATGTTTTTACAAACTCCTTCAGTTTGCTCTGTTTATTTAACCTCACCTGTATTAAGAATTTCTTCTTTTTAAAAAATTTTTTTTTTATTTTGATTTGTCTTATTTTTACTTCTACAATTTTCTAAAATGCTAATCCTCTGTATTGACAGAAACATACTGTCCATGTTTGCATTGAAGTATTGAGGTTTGTAATCTTGTGATCATTTCCTTTGTGTCGCTTTTGTTTACTTGCTTGTTTGCAGCATGGAAAAAGTGGAAAATAAACTGCGCATTGACACTGACTCAAGTACAGCAGAGAAGAAGGACAAGTGTAAAGTCAAGTGGACACTGGAGGAGGTGAGTGAAAGTTAGAAGTTCATCCCTTCATCACATCATCAAGCCTATCGAGAAGACTATAGGGTAGATCAGGGTGAAAATATTAATGTTTGCCTTTAGAATGGTAATTATTTTACTTCATGCTGAATCACAATTCTCCTTATATCTTAAATCAACAATATGTAAGATTCCCAATTCAATAAATGTTGAATTATCTTAAACTGAATGAGGTGACACAATGAGGATTTAACTGAATCAGAATAATAACCTTTTCATGTGAAGGATGAAAATCTGAAAATCCTGGTCAACAGCTTGGGAAAAAAAGATTGGAACGCCATCGCCATCTTCTTACCTGTGAGTATTTCAGTGTAAAAATTTGACTCGTTTGCATCATTTAGCAAGGCTATCCTCCCCAAAGACTTACCACAGCCAAGCGCACACACATCTTCTGATTCAGGGAATCCACTAGAGAACTCTAAAACCTTTTTTTTCTCCTAACTTCCATTTTATGTTGTTGATAAGGTAAGGAATTATACATTTAAGATTACCACACAAGACTTAAAAGTGAACAAATCTAAACCAAAACAAAAAAGCAATACTGAATATGTGTACTATGATAAGGTATGGTACGTATGTGACACAGACTTGACAAAGCGTACAACACTAACTGGCCTTTAACACTAGAACGACCAGGACGGTCATTATGGCTGTTTTTGGATTTTCAGTTTAATAACTTTGTTACAAAAAAAAAAGATACAGACTGCCACTCCCTGAATTCTCTTAAAATTGCATATATTTGCATTGAAATGAGTTTAGATCAATCGCACAAAAAAAACAAAAAAACGAAAACGATACGATCTACCTAAAATGACCGTGGAATGTCAACATGACTGTCTTATAATTTGCACATGATCGTGCATGTTATGTCACTATTTATGACGTGTTTTGGTCACATCATTTCCTTCGCGAAGTTCATCGCTCTGTCCTAGAAAAAAAAAACTAGTGTTCTCCAGCGCAGAGAAATAGTCTAAATTTGATTTTTGATTATTGCCAACATGGCTGGTTACAAAAGCTGCCACAGACACACCGTGACTACCACCGATGTGTTGCAGTATACAGGTGTTGGACAGCGGCCATTTTAAATTGTTTGGAAAATAGTATTAAAAGTTGTTAAAATGTTCATTTTGGTGTCATTTAGTTTCATAAAAGACATACTAACATATGTAATGCATTAAAATCTCAATTATATATTTATCTTGACAGAATATAGAGTTTAAAAACCAAGGCGGTCAAAATAATCGCCCATGGTCATTCTAGTAGTTTTTAAGTTCCGGTTGTTGTTTGAGACTTTTAATATGTATTTTCAGTTCTTTTTTTACATTTCACGTTTTATAGGCCTTCTTTCATTTGTAAGATTAGCAATATGTGTTTTCCATTTTGTTTTTGAGGTAATATTTTCACTTTTTCAATTTTGCAATTCAAGGTCGACCATATCGCTCTGAAGTTTAAATTGTTTAAAAATAGTATTATAGTTGTTATAATGCTAATTTTGATGTTAGTTAGTTTCATAACAGACATACTAACATATGTAATGCATTAATATCTCAACTGGGTATTCATCTTGACAGAATATAGAGTTTAAAAATTGGCGGTCATTTTGACCGCCCGCGGTCATTTTAGGTAGGAGTGAAATCCTGGTCATTAACACAGGAAAGTCCTTGTATTTTTGCTCTAACAGGGACGGTCAGGCTACCAGTGTTTGCACCGCTGGAAGAAGTACTTGGATCCTAACCTGGTCAAGGGCGCCTGGACCAAAGAGGAAGATGAAAAGGTGACTGCTTGATACACACCTTGTGTACTCGAATATAGTTTGTAACTAAATATTGTGTGTCTTTCATCCAACTGGGGGTACTATTTAGGTGGGATTTAATATTTAGGGCACTGTTTTGTTTTTGTTTTTTTGGTGGAAAGTTGAGACAACTGGAAAAAAGTGTTTGAAAGCTTGATTACTTATGTATTCATATGTACTGTTACAGTGTGGTAAACTCCACCCATCTGGTTCTCAAATAGTCAAGATAAACACCGAGGCATCCAGGTGGCATGGCGGTCTATTCCGTTGCCTACCAACATGGGGATCGGTGGTTTGAATCCCTGTGTTACCTCCGGCTTGGGTGGGCGTCCCTATAGACACAATTGGCCGTGTCTGCGGGTGGGAAGCCGGATGTGTAATGACAGACTATATCTTCATCTAACGTGTGAAGGAAGATACTGTGGTACAATATTCATGTGTATACGATACTCAATGTGAAGCGCTTTGGGTGTCTAGAAAAGCGCTATATAAATGTAATGATTACTATTATTATTATGTGGGTATGTGTCCTGGTCACTGCACTAGTGCCTCCTCTGGTCGCTCGGGGCGTCTTTTCGGGGAGAAGGGGAACTGGGGGGAATAATGTGATCCTCCCACACGCTACGTCACCCTGGTGAAACGCCTTACTATCAGGTGAAAAGAAGCGGCTGGCGACTCCACATGTATCGGAGGAGGCATGTGGTAGTCTGCAACCCTCGGGTTGGCAGAGGAGGTGGAGCAACGACCGGGACGGCTCAGAAGAGTGGGGTAATTGGCCAAATTCGATTGGGGAGAAAAAGGGGGGAGATTAAAAAAAAAACAAACACCGAGAATCATTTGCAAAGAATACTTTGATGGGAACTGATTTTAACGATTGCTTGGTTTGGACATTTGTATGGGGTGATGGTTGGAGTGGCAGGGAATGAGAGGAGAAATTATTTCCTATTTTGGGAAATGGAGAAATGTTATCTGACCTTTGTATTTTTTTTTCATATGTTTCCCCCGTAAAGGTCATTGAGCTTGTGAGTAAATATGGCACCAAACAGTGGTCTCTGGTTGCCAAGCACCTAAAGGGGCGACTGGGGAAACAGTGCCGTGAGCGCTGGCACAACCACCTGGACCCAGAGGTGAAAAAGACCTCTTGGACCATAAAAGAAGACCTGATCATATACAAGGCTCACTCCATTCTGGGAAACCGGTGGGCTGAGATTGCAAAGCTGCTTCCTGGAAGGTGGGTTGGTTAGCAGTGTTTGCCTTTTAAATTTCTTTATATTTGTAGCCTGTCTGCAGTAGGCAACTTTAAACATTCCAAGGTAAAACCTCCTTAATCTCTCTGCTGCCTTGTATCGCTCCGCTAAGCCCCTCCCACCCACTGACCTTCGCATCGCTCTCCAGCCCCTTACACTTGTCTACAACCAGCAAATGTCGAAGCAAGACTCGTGAAGCTTGTATCGTAGTTGATAACCTATCCATATAAAACTTTGTTTTTTCATCAAACCTCTTAGTTACATTAATATTGTCCATGTGAAGCAGCCATTTCAAGTTGGTTTTGTGGGGGTTGTTTTGTTTTGTTTTTTAATAAACACTCATGTGGGACAGCTCGGCAGGGCGGACGTGTATTGATCGCATACACGTGCATCTGCATTTGTAGAACAGCCAATAGGAACACCCTCTCTCTGAAATGACCGGGATTGGCTAAGTCTCCCATCATGGGCAAGATTTTTTTTTAAAGCCTGAATACAGAGCCAAGAGGAGGTGAAGAAGTCTACTTTTCTGTCAGACCATTTGAATTACAATATGCTGAGTATTTATGGAACGATACGATCTACCTAAAATGACCGTGGAATGTCAACATGACTGTCTTATAATTTGCACATGATCGTGCATGTTATGTCACTATTTATGACGTGTTTTGGTCACATCATTTCCTTCGCGAAGTTCATCGCTCTGTCCTAGAAAAAAAAAACTAGTGTTCTCCAGCGCAGAGAAATAGTCTAAATTTGATTTTTGATTATTGCCAACATGGCTGGTTACAAAAGCTGTCACAGACACACCGTGACTACCACCGATGTGTTGCAGTATACAGGTGTTGGACAGCGGCCATTTTAAATTGTTTGGAAAATAGTATTAAAAGTTGTTAAAATGTTCATTTTGGTGTCATTTAGTTTCATAAAAGACATACTAACATATGTAATGCATTAAAATCTCAATTATATATTTATCTTGACAGAATATAGAGTTTAAAAACCAAGGCGGTCAAAATAATCGCCCATGGTCATTCTAGTAGTTTTTAAGTTCCGGTTGTTGTTTGAGACTTTTAATATGTATTTTCAGTTCTTTTTTTACATTTCACGTTTTATAGGCCTTCTTTCATTTGTAAGATTAGCAATATGTGTTTTCCATTTTGTTTTTGAGGTAATATTTTCACTTTTTCAAATTCGATTGGGGAGAAAAAGGGGGAGATTAAAAAAAACAAAACACCGAGAATCATTTGCAAAGAATATTTTGATGGGAACTGATTTTAACGATTGCTTGGTTTGGACATTTGTATGGGGTGATGGTTGGAGTGGCAGGGAATGAGAGGAGAAATTATTTCCTATTTTGGGAAATGGAGAAATGTTATCTGACCTTTGTATTTTTTTTTCATATGTTTCCCCCGTAAAGGTCATTGAGCTTGTGAGTAAATATGGCACCAAACAGTGGTCTCTGGTTGCCAAGCACCTAAAGGGGCGACTGGGGAAACGGTGATGGCAAAAAAAAACCTGCCTACCCCAGCTTTAAACCAAGTTGGATGTTTAAAGAAGCTTTACTCATTGCGGTTCTTTCTTTGAGAAAAGGCCAATTGTGTCATGGATCCAAAATTAGCAAGGCATCGTCTACTGATGTGTCAAAAGAGTCTGTCTGTTTAGATGTCCTCTTCAAACTCCAATACAGTTCCAACACAACATTTCCAGCCCACTGCTCATACTGGTGTTTGGCAGCTTGCCCTCTTTGGGTTTTATTCATCATTATGCACAGATCATAGAATTTCTCATATTCATCCTCATACTTAAAAAAAAATGTATCAAATGAGGATATTTGCTTAAATTCAAAAACAAGACAGGGCTTAGTGATTCTTGGTTGTATGGGGGTTGTTGGGGGAATAAGTTTTTCTTTCTCCTTTACATGTTACATTTACGTCCAAATCTGAAAGCTGTTCGCAAGGATAAGACCTATATAATGTGGTGGCTTTGTTTTAACTTTGTGAAAGCAGTTAAAATAGTTCTGGCTGATTTAAAAAAAAAAACATAATATGCAGATGTGCAGCTGTTGATTTTGTATTTAGGATGCCTATTGAATTTCATTGTTGTTTTTATTTGAGGAAAACCTGTAAAAGAGAGCAAGTTATTGATACTTCAGTGTTTAATTAAAGAGGCTGAAGATGTTGAACTTTAGTGTTCATTTTTTGTATGGTAACAGTTGTATGACATGACAAAGGAAAATCTGAAACCATAAAAAACGAAAGACTTAAAATCACCTTCATAATAGTGCTTTTTGCAGTACATTACCTGCAGGTGCAATAGTTTAGTTAAATTGTAAGGAATTAGTGTCAAGTGCAGCAGTACCTTTTCTTTATGGTTAATTTTATTTTGCAGATTTGGCAAATCAGGTACTAATACTGAACTAAGGGAAACTAAAAAAAAATACAACAGCATCAACATCATTAATACCCAGTATAATGCTGAATTTGCGAAAGTAATAAGTTGTATTTTTCTTCACAGTATCAAATTGCTATTTTCCACATTTAATTGGCAACTGTTTTTTGCAAGCCGTTTATTGTAAATCTCTTAAATTCCACAGTACATGCTCATTATCACTCTAGAGTCGCTGTTTAAATTCTCATCTGCCCTCAAGTTTATTTTGCTCACTGGGTTTCCTACTCTGTCTGAACATGCTTGCATGAGATTCTGTTCTGTTCCCTGTGGCAGAACGGACAACTCCATAAAGAACCACTGGAACTCCACCATAAAACGTAGAGCTGACATGGGTGAATTTGAAGAGGGGGCCAAGAACATTTACATTGACACTCAATGGCTTGAGCAAGGAGAGGTAGGCTGTCACATGTAACAAAACCTCATTATTCAAATCCAGACCTGAGAAACATAAAAGTATTGACAAATGCATATAGGACACTACTATATGGGTCACAAATTTTAGACAAACAATGGAAAGTACTTAAAAAGTTATTCTTTTTTCTGTGATGGACAATTCAATTGACATTGCCCAAATTCTGCTTATGCTCTAAATACCACCCTCTTGGTGCTTTACGCAGTGTAAAACAAACCCCAAAAATTGTTTACTGAGACTATTTGACATCACTCTGCAAAATAACAGTAGACATGGGCATTCCTTGGCCCTATTACTCCTTTTTATACTAATTCTGTTTCATAATACGTAATGTACAGAATAATTTGCATCTATGAATGGTAACAGCTCTGAACGTCTTTTTTGTTGACCGGTTCTGTTGTCTTACAGGTCTTCAGCTATGATGTTGTTATAGACTCTGACCCGGTATCTCTACTGGAGGTAAGAACACTGTGGTCTTTATCACTTACAGGGGTGCTTGAAAGTTTGTGAACCCTTTAGAATTTTTTATATTTCTGCATAAATATGACCTAAAACATCATCAGATTTTCACACAAGTCCTAAAAGTAAATAAAGAGAACCCAGTTAAACAAATGAGACAAAAATATTATACTCGGTCATTTACATATTTATTGAGGAAAATGATCCAATATTACATATCTGAGTGGCAAAAGTATGTGAAGCTCTAGGATTAGCAGTTAATTTGAAGGTGAAATTAGAGTCAGGTGTTTTCAGTCAATGGGATGACCATCGGGTGTGAGTGGGCACCCTGTTGTATTTAAAGAACAGGGATCTATCAAAGCCTGATCTTCACAACATGTGTTTGTGGAGGTGTATCATGGCAAGAACAAAGGAGATTTCTGAGGGCCTCAGAAAAAGCGTTGTTGATGCTTATCAGGCTGGAAAAGGTTACAAAACCATCCCTAAAGAGTTTGGACTCCACCAATCCAGAGTCAGACAGATTGTGTACAAATGGAGGAAATTCAAGACCATTGTTAGCCTCCCCAGGAGTGGTCGACCATCAAAGATCATGCTAAGAGCAAGGCGTGTAATAGTCGGCCAGGTCACAACGGTAGTTGTTTTAAACTGAAATTTTATTTTATTTTATGGCAAACTTTAAGCTGTATCGCTGAATTATGTAAAGAGGCAACCTACTCTCATTGGGTGGAAGCGGGAGAGAGTTAAAGGTATTTTGCCTTTCTTTCCCTCTCTCTCTCTCTCTCTCTCTCCCCATTCTCCAAAATTAGGAATAGTTCATGATGCACAACTGCTTCTGACAATCTGAGAAGGATTCTTTACCTTGCCCCCCCCCCCCCCACATTCTCACCCACATGATGTGTTTTTGCAGTGAGAGTCACAACTCTTTTTTTTTTTGTGGATATTTTTCTGGACAGATCAACAATTGCATCCACAAACACAATGCATCATAACACAAGTATCAAACAAACTCAACTGTCCTCTTTTCCTGTTTTTAAACAACATACACCCAAACAAATTCACAAAAACATTAAAAACAAAACAATTAGACTAGACACATAGCCATAGAGTCCATATGAATATTCATGCAGAGTAATCATCTATTTCAATGTCCACATTCCATTTCTGTGAAGAATAAGCCCCAGACCTCCTTAAACATGTTCTCTCTACCCGCCACTCTATAAGTGATTCGTTCATACGTATGTTGCCATCTTATACATTGTTTCCATCCATTCATTGTAGGTTGAAGGAGCAGAGGATTTCCAGTTTCTCAGCCAGTTATCAGAGCCAGCTGTACCCATAGTTTCATATTGTCCCAAAAGACACAGTGCTGGGGTTTTAATCAGTGATAACTTCAACATCCCGTTCAGAATAACAACAATGCTGTCCCACATACATACTGTCTTCTCACAATAATACAGTAGATGTACTAAAGTCCCAGACTCCTTCCCACATCTCCAGCAAGCATCATTGTCCCTTAGTTTCAGTTTGGCCAGTTTACATGGGGTCCAGTAGCTTCTATTGATCACCTTATAATGATTGAGTTTTGACTGTGCTTCACGTGAGCATTTATGCCACGATGCAACAATCTTCTCCCAGACCTCTGTCGAAATCTCCCCCCAACATAATTTTCCCAACACATTTTCAGGCCCTCTAGTTGTGGCGTGTGTGCTTCCCTAATATGCACATAAAATATTGAGGCCCCCCCTTTTCCCATCCATGTTGTATGGAATAGATCCTGTATTCTAGTTTGTGGATTCAATTCAGATTTTACCTGGCCTAATTTGCAAAAATTTCCAAAAGTCTGATTTGTCTAGATTATATTCTGTCTTCACTTCCTCAAAGGATTTCATTCCGTCTTTCCCAAACAGATCTCCAAGGAGATGTATACCTGACCTAGCCCACCTTTCCCACATGAATGTCTTCTTGCCTATGAGAAGCTTCTTATTGTACCATATGGATGCTTTAGGTCTGAGATATGTATTGGATTTCATAATATGATGTGCCACTCTCCAAGATTCCTGAGCAAAAGATAACAGTGGGTTCCTGAATGGTATTGCTCTTCCCATTTGTGTCAGAGATGCCTCTAGGGAGGAAGGCTATACTAGTTCTTCTTCTGTCCTTACACAAGCAGGAGCCTGGTCTGGAGGAACATTCATTTTAGAAAGTTGGGAGAGTGAGAAGGCATAATGATACCAGTCAATCTTTGAGAGTGACAGGCCCCCCTGTTCTTTAGCTGCATATAACTTAGTACGGTTAAATAAGGGCTTTTTCCCCATCCAGATAAAGCGCTCAATTACTGTGTTGTACTGTTTTAACAACAAGCGTGGGAATGATAAGGGTAGCATGTATATAATATATTGTATTTTAGGCGCTATAATCATTTTCATCAGGTTTATTCTACCCAACAGTGATATATTCATCTTAGTCCAATTCTGCAACAGAAATTGAATATTTTGAATGATAGGAGGTATATTTGATTCCATTATCTCATTCAGACCCGGCGTTAGTTTAATCCCCAGATATGTTAGGCTGGACGAGAGTCACAACTCTAAAGTTTTCATGCTGGCTCACCTCATGCTGGCTCTCCCACAGATCAAGCAGAAGGAAGCGAAGACGCAGGATTTGACGCGAACCAAGCAGAAGACGGTCATCAGTCCTCCACAGACATTGACATCCAGGAGAGAGTTTTCCTCCTGCAGTCCCTCCTCCCTCCCTAGCGCTGGCTCCAGCAGCAGCTCCACCTCCAGTGTCACACCGGTTGCCCAGGCAGTCTTGCAGAAGAAGCTCACCAATGCAGCACTGATGATGATCGCTGAGGACATGTTGCCTCTCAGGTGATTTATTACCTGTGATTGACACATACACCTTTGAGTGAGACAATTCTTTGTTGAATTTGGACACCAAGTGTGCTCACTTTTGGCCGTAGTCTGGTTAGTGTGTGTTTGTGTGTGTGGGGGGGTAGGAAAATGAGGATCTTTGTGCTAAATGGAGGACATTTTGCTGGCCCCACAACTTCAAGGATCTATTTTAGGATTAGGATTTGGTTTTAGGGTTAAAGTTAGAATTAGGTTTGGGTAAGGGTTAAGGTATGTGTAGTTGTGATGGTCTAGGTCAGGGTTCCCCAATTAGTTTTCCCCAGGGGCCAAATTATGTCATGCATGCCAAGCTTTAGGTTTGGGTAAGGGTTAAGGTGTGTAGTTGTAATGGTCTAGGTCAGGGTTCCCCAATTAGTTTTCCCCAAGGGCCAAATTATGCCATGCATGTCAAGCCAAGGGCCAAAACATCCAGGTTTTGTTTTTCCATTGTGCCAATAAAAGTTGTGCAGATGTTGTTATTGTTGCTGCTATTATGATAATTATTATTGTTGTTGTTATTAGTGGTGATGGTGGTGGTAGTAGTAATAATTTATGCCTAAGATTCTTAGCTTGTGTTGTGGGTCATACAAGAAAAAAAATGCACTCTTGAAACAAAATAAATTAAAAAACAACCATTTAATTATGGACAAAAATAAATGGATGTTCATTCACCAATCACTGAGAGAAGTGAGAGCCACTGATGTCGGTCTGTATTCTGTTGTGGCAATCCTGAGGCACTGGTGAAGATGTGCATTGGAGAGTCTGTTTCTTTCCTGGTTCTTGATAGAGTTCATTGAAGAAAACGATGACTCATATATACATGGATGGATGGATTGGTTTTTGTTTTTTTTTCTCCCCAATTGTATCCGGCCAATTACCCCACTCTTCCGAGCCATCCCGGTCATTACTCCACCCCCTCTGCCGATGCGGAGAGGGCTGCAGACTACCACATGCCTCTTCCGATACATGTGGAGTCGCCAGCCGCTTCTTTTCACCTGACAGTGAGGAGTTTCACCAGGGAAGACGTAGCGCGTGGGAGGATCACGCTTATGCCCCCCTGAACAGGCACCCCGACTGACCAAAGGAGGCTCTAGTGCAGCGACCAGAACACATACCTACATCCGGCTTCCCACCCGCAGACATGGCCAATTGTGTCTGTAGGGACATCCGACCAAGCCGGAGGTAACACGGGTTTTCGAACCGGCGATCCCCGTGTTGGTAGGTAACAGAATAGACCGCTATGCTATCCGGACACCTGATGGACTGCATTTTTATATAGCACTTTTCTAGTCTACTGACCACTCAAAACGCTTTGAGTAGGAGCATTGCAGTAGCTCTCATGTTTTTGAATCAAGGTTGGGTAACCACATTGATCCAAAAGTCACTCACCCCCAACGTCCTTGTGTTGTGCTTTGAGCAAATCAGACGTTCCCATCTCCAAGACCTCCATCTGAAGAGTTGCCTCATCTATGGAAGGTACCAGCATTTTGTTTTCTAGTCCACTGGTCGTCAGCCGAACGGAGAACGGCTGTCTCAGGAAGAGGAGGATGTCACCTGAGAGTTCTGCCAGGCTCGTCATGAAATCCTTCATTGCTGGATCCTCCCGCATTTCGTTGTTCCCGCAATGCATCCACAGATGTGGAAAGTGCATCTTTTTCCTATGAAAGTCTCTCTCCGAAAGGTTGAGCTTTGACTGGAAAGCTTCAACCGCCTCGCACATCCGCAACAGTGTGGTTCTTGCCTTGTAAATGCAGATTAAGGTGATTTAGATGAGACATAATGCCAAACAAAAAAAAAGAACATATGCCATCTTCATCATCGGCGGTCACTTAGGTTCGCGTATGACCGTCCTCCCTCTGGGTACTCAAGTGGGCGTCGCTGTCGATCCTGGAGCTCCATAACAGGAGGACACCTGCGCGTGACAGTTTTTTACGTGGAGTGGCTGATGTGCCAGTCACCTTATTGTCGCTTAAAAATCTGATATTCTTGTGCTTTTTGGCTCCGCAGTCCGGATAAAAATGACACAAGCTCATTGCGCAGGTCGCACACCCTCTCCAACACATGGCCTATGCTCAGCCAGTGAACATAATTATGCAGCAAAAGATCCTTGTGTTTCACTGACATTTCTTCCAGCAATGCTAGTGCAAGTGGTGAATGAAATTTACCAGTCAGAGTATCCATCGCCTCTTTCATTTCCCCACAACAGTTTAATGCACAACACTGATTTGTGAATAATGGAATGAAATGCAAGAGTATTGGGTTGGGTTAACAGAAGCAAGCCTGCTTACCAAGCCCTTGTGTTGTCCCACCATTGACCGAGCCCCATCAACAATGGACACAATTTTGCTCACATCCAAGCCATGCCTCTCAAAGAACTGTGTTAATTAATTAAAGATGATTTCCCCAGTTGTTTGGCCAGGCAGAGGAAGCAAACAAAGTAGCTCTTCCCAAAAGGTCTTCCCATCAAAAAATCTTGCGAACACAGATAGCTCTTCCATATTGGTTAGGTCACAGGGTGAGTCTATGGCAAATGATTTGGCTTCTGCTTTCTTTCAAATCAGTGAGTAGATTGGAAAAACCCTCCTCCACTAAAAGTTCTACTCTTCTCATTGACGTGTGAGCTGACAATAGCACCTGTTTTAATAGACGGGTTTCCTGTTTACAAACATTACTGGGTCTGTGTGCAGCCAGGGGGCAAAACCGCTTTGGTAGCTCTCAAAAGATTATGCATCTCAATCTTTTGAGAGCTACCAAAGCGGTTCAACAACGAAAATGTTCAACATTTCCCACCCATCCTTTTGGCGGTTTGTGCAGTTTATTGCACAACAACTGCGCGTCATCTCTGCTGTATCTGAGCTGTATCTTGGTTAAAATCTCTGCACTGTACCTGCTTTCTGCCCCCTAGTTGCGCACGCATCTCTGTGATGACGTTGCAACCCTCCTATAGCTCCACAACCATTTTCTTGTTTTTCTCATCATGACTTAAAACTTCACCAACCATATCTATCAATTGTGCATGTTTTAATTAACTCAGCGCCAGTGAATATCTTCTTAGCTTTAGTAAGATTCCATACAACATGCAGTGATGCAGCTGTTGCACTCTCATGTGCTGGTGTTGATTTACAGATACTTGAAACGGAGTGCTTGTATGATGTTGTCATATTTGCTTCTTTTTTTTTTTGCGGTGATCTGATTTTGTCGCTTAGTTGCCATTAAAACTGGCAGCATGCATAGTGTTGAAATGCCACTTGAGATTATCTGCTGTGCAGACACTACGGTCTGCATGCATATCAAGCATGTCAGTTTGGCATTGGCGTGATCCGGTAAAATAAAACAAAACTGATCAGTTCACTCAGATTTGAACTGGCGGTTTTCCTGGTTGGCTTTGCGCTTTTTTTGCACAGGCCATGTCCTTTGTTTAGGACAGTTATTGATCTGTGACTAAGCTGGTGAGTGGCTCTCTCTAGTCAGGACCGTAGCGAGTGCGGAGTACGTCTTACGTCTACGCGCGCTCTACGGCATAGGTCAAGTGTACGGTATGGGGTGAGGTCAAAATAAAGTATAGCAGCATGCACTTTACGTCACATGTTATGACATGTGCGTTAGTGCCAGTAGGTTGGCACGGGCCAAACATTTGGCTCTCGCGGGCCAGACCTGGCCTGCTGGCCGCTTATTGGAGTCCAGGGGTCTAGGTAAGGCTTAGGGGTAAGGGAATAATGTAGCCAATGATGGCTCCCCACAAATATAGCAGGAAGTGTGTGTGTGTGTGTATGCATGTGTGTAAGCGAGAGAGAGAGAGAGAGAATGTTCTTTGTGCAAGAGAGAATGAGAAAGGGTAATTTTAAGTTTGAATTATGATGTTAAGTCTTGTTTCAGAATAAATAATCATGTCTAATGAACAGGAGTTTATGTGCACATTTTTAGCTCATATTTTGAGCTTTTCTTTTTACTATTGTTAAAAGTAAATTATTGCTTTTTTTTTTTAAATTACTTTGGTCTTTTTTTTGGGGGGTGGTGGTTTGGTTTGCTCTAACAATGTTTGACTCTTGTTTCCATAATTTTAACTCATTGAAACAATTTTGCCAAACTATTTTACATTTCATTTTTTTATTGCATCTTTCACTTATTGTGAGATTTGTTTGATAGAGTGGAATACTTGTAAGTATACAATACCTCCTGTACAACAGCGTCTGATCTCCATGCGTTCCTCTTCCTTACAGTTTTGTAGAGGGCTCGGGCTTCAGGTCTTTCATGAGCACCATTGGCCCCCAGTACCACAAAATATCCCAGCGCACTGTGGGGTTGCAGCTCTACGAGGATGTGGAGAAGGACATAAAGCCCCAGCTCATCCGTGACCTCAAGGCCTGCCGTGCTACCACCAATGTTGGGCACAACGTCATTCATATCACCGTCGACCTCTGGGCAGGAAGTGGCTCTCCGGTGGAGGAGGCCATCCTTGCCGTGCAGCTCCACTTCCTTGATGACAACTGGCAGATCCGCCGTCCCACTGTGGCCTTCCGCCACCTCAGCGCCAAGAGCCTAAGCGCAGCTGTTGCCAGTGAGCTGGAAGGTGTGCTGCTCAGCTATGGCCTTTTCCCCGAAAACATTGGCTACATCCTTACCAACCAGGCCAAGGAAGCCTTGGAAGCTAACAGCTTGTTTTGCAACTACAAGTTCTTGAGCTCATCACACAGGGGAGAACCTGATGGGGATGAGATTGTTGGCTTCCTAGCTGACCGGCTCCCTGAAACTGAGGAGCCATCCCCATTCTCTGAGTTGCAGATGGGGATCAAGGTGAGCTGTGTGGCCCACAAGCTGCATCTGGTGATCAGGGAGGCACTGAAGAATTCCAGGGTGGTGGAAAACGTGCTGTTCCAGGTCCACAATGTGGTGGCTTTTTTCAGGAGTAGCACCTACTGGAGCGAGGTGAGAGTGAACCTGCTGTTAAAACCATGTTTTTGAAAAGGCAGTTTTGCAGTCAAACTCATTTATCCAAATCTTTAGGTTAATGAGCTCTAAGATGCTATGTGTAATATTTCGACTTTTCCGAAACATAATATTACCAGTAAGTATTAGAGATGCACCAATTCACTTTTTTTTGTGATCCAATTCCAATATGTGAATTTGGATATCTGCTGATACCGATACCAGAGCTCTTTTTTTCTTGGAATATTATTATTATTATCGTTATCAATGTTGTTGTTGTTGGTATTATGTGTAAGGTTACATGAGGCCGTGGTAAACCACACAGCCCTTCTTATTGAAAGACCAAAAAATATACAAAAATGCATTCAATTTAAATTTATTCCAAAGTAATTTATTTGTAGTTTAAGAAAGCTTCACATAACAGACAAGTGTAGGAGTGCAAATTGCTATGTCAACTCCTTTAATGTGCTAATTGACTTAACGAGTCAAACTATGCTTTTTTTCTCTCTCCAAATTACCCACAATAATTGAATATTTTTACAAAAAGGCCTAGCCTGTAGTAATTTCCTGTTAAAATTCCAGAAAGATTTATTATATATATATATACACTACCGTTCAAAAGTTTGGGATCACCCAAACAATTTTGTGTTTTCCATGAAAAGTCACACTTATTCACCACCATATGTTGTGAAATGAATAGAAAATAGAGTCAAGACATTGACAAGGTTAGAAATAATGATTTGTATTTGAAATAAGATTTTTTTACATCAAACTTTGCTTTCGTCAAAGAATCCTCCATTTGCAGCAATTACAGCATTGCAGACCTTTGGCATTCTAGCTGTTAATTTGTTGAGGTAATCTGGAGAAATTGCACCCCACGCTTCCAGAAGCAGCTCCCACAAGTTGGATTGGTTGGATGGGCACTTCTTTGAGCAGATTGAGTTTCTGGAGCATCACATTTGTGGGGTCAATTAAACGCTCAAAATGGCCAGAAAAAGAGAACTTTCATCTGAAACTCGACAGTCTATTCTTGTTCTTAGAAATGAAGGCTATTCCATGCGAGAAATTGCTAAGAAATTGAAGATTTCCTACACCGGTGTGTACTACTCCCTTCAGAGGACAGCACAAACAGGCTCTAACCAGAGTAGAAAAAGAAGTGGGAGGCCGCGTTGCACAACTGAGCAAGAAGATAAGTACATTAGAGTCTCTAGTTTGAGAAACAGACGCCTCACAGGTCCCCAACTGGCATCTTCATTAAATAGTACCTGTTAGAGCCTGTTTGTGCTGTCCTCTGAAGGGAGTAGTACACACCGGTGTAGGAAATCTTCAATTTCTTAGTAATTTCTCGCATGGAATAGCCTTCATTTCTAAGAACAAGAATAGACTGTCGAGTTTCAGATGAAAGTTCTCTTTTTCTGGCCATTTTGAGCGTTTAATTGACCCCACAAATGTGATGCTCCAGAAACTCAATCTGCTCAAAGAAGTGCCCATCCAACCAATCCAACTTGTGGGAGCTGCTTCTGGAAGCGTGGGGTGCAATTTCTCCAGATTACCTCAACAAATTAACAGCTAGAATGCCAAAGGTCTGCAATGCTGTAATTGCTGCAAATGGAGGATTCTTTGACGAAAGCAAAGTTTGATGTAAAAAAATCTTATTTCAAATACAAATCATTATTTCTAACCTTGTCAATGTCTTGACTCTATTTTCTATTCATTTCACAACATATGGTGGTGAATAAGTGTGACTTTTCATGGAAAACACAAAATTGTTTGGGTGATCCCAAACTTTTGAACGGTAGTGTATATAATTTTTTTTTTTTGGTGAAAGACATAAAACAACATTGACTACGTGGTGACCTGTATAATCAACTGGAAATACTATGTTGCCCCTGACCAACCGGGTGTTGAGGTATCGGGTGATAAACGCCCTGTCTAGCCTGGCAGCATTGACCCTGTTCCCTGAAACCTTTACCCATGTGTACTGTCTGCTGCTTGAATATTTTATTCTCCAAGCGTCAATTAATTCAAATTGACAATAACTTGGATAAAATGATGGAAGATTGTAAATGTGGTTCTTCACTTGTCCTGTCCTGTCACTTGTCATCACTGAGAGCCAGACTGTCGGTGACAGGCAGATCCGCCACTGCCTCCTTCCTGTCACTCTCCTGCCTGGGCTCGGCTGCAGCAGCTGCCAGGGAGTTAACTCACACAGCAGTGCCACTAACTCCATGCACATCGGGTCCCTCTCGTACAGTTACTGCGTCATCTATGACTATTTTATCTTTCTCAGAATTACTGTGGAGTTTAGGAGACTCCAGTTTTACATTTTGTGGCGTTTCACTGGTTTTGACACGGCCATCGGTCTCGCTGCCCCCCCGCACGTGCACACAGCTGCCTGGTCGGCGGCTTCCGCATCATCTGCTTCCCACTCTCTATGCTGGCAAGCAAAGTACCTTTTTCCCATACTAAAAACACTTTATACTACCTGAACTTATATATACCATTTTGGCTATGGGTTTAAAATTGCATTGTTACATATTTATAATTCATAAAAACATCAGACTGTGGAATCTGAATTGGTCATGGATTGGTAAAGTCAGTCCGATATCCGATGAGTGAGTTACGTCAGTATCAACACCCGATACCAATATTTGATCAGATCGGTCCCATATCAGCAAGGGTTGCTTAATGGTACTGATTGAAATAAAGTAAACGACTCATGGTTACCTCATTCCGCTGATTTCTGCTTTCAAAATTGATGGAGGTGGGCCATTTGAGTGTGTTTGTTTTACGCTCTGACCCCTGAAAAACTTGGCTTAGCTTACACTCACAGTCCACAGTAAAGTGCAGCCGACAGTATCTTCTAAGGGCGTTTGAATTTACAGACTTTGGCAAACATAATGTGAATCCTCTACTTAATAAGTTTGTCTTGCTTTGATTTGTTATTGTTAGTCACATCACCGAATGATAGAAGTCGGGATTCAAGGAGAATTACACACAGCACCTTTAAAGCCTTTTCACTTTTTTTTTTGGATCCCCCCCTTTTCTCCCCAATTATATCTGACCAATAACCCCACTCTTCCGAGTCATCCTGGTTGCTGCAGTCCACCCCCTCTGCTGATCCGGGGAGGGCTGCAGACTACCACATGCCTCCTCCAATACATGTGGAGTCGCCAGCCGCATGAGGAAGAATTGGGCGGATTTCTGGGCAGTGTGGGAGCATTTCTTCTCAACGCACTGTGGGTCAGGGTCATAGTCAGTCAGTCAAGGTTCAGTAGTCAATCAATCAGTGTCCAATACTTATAAGTCTGGTGTGAGTAGGTTTATTGTTAATAATCCACAAAAGGATACAACAATATACTGAGCTGGTCCATGGAGCAACTGAAGCAACCTGTACAAAGCACTTACTTTTATACTGTAGCTTAATCCCACCTATTGTGGAGCTTAACCTTAAACCACACCTTTGACCCTAGATCACGTCCCACTATACACCATTATTTTCTTATTAAGACATTACTTTGGATTTCCAAAATCTACTGGTGTCTCAATCTTTTAGGCAATGTGGGCTAATGTGGCCTGTTACACAGACTGCCATCTAGTGGTCTCGTCCGTATACTACAACTCCTATCCTGCTGTATTTTACACCTTCATGTCCACAGTTCTCATACAGTTAATAAAAAATAATTGATTACCTATAATAGTTACCATTATAATCCAGTATTTGATTCTTGGTTAATAGCCGCACGTTGGGCCAGTGGTTAGCGCTGTTGCCTCACAGCAAGAAGTTCCTGGGTTCGAACCCCGAGGTTGTCCAACTTTGGGGGGGTCATCCCATCCTCTGTGGATTTTGCATGTTCTCCCTGTGTCTGCAGTGGATTTTCTCCGGGTGCTCCAGTTTCCATCCATCCATTATCTTAACCGCTTATCCTGCTCTCAGGGTCACAGGGATGCTGGAGCCTATTCCAGCAGTCATTGGGCGGCAGGCAGGGAGACGCCCTGGACAGGCCCCCAGGCCATCACAGGGCCCACACACACACACACACACACACACACACACACACACACACACACACACACACACACACACACACACACGCACACACACTCATTCATTCCCAAGGGACAATTTAGTACGGCCAATTCACCTGACTTACATGTACGTATTTGGACTGTGGGAGGAAACCGGAGCCCCTGGAGGAAACCCATGCAGACGTGGGGAGAACATGCAAACTCCACACAGAGGACAACCCGGGATGACCCACCAAGGTTGGGCTACCCCGGGGCTTGAACCCAGGACCTTCTTGCTGTGAGGCAACCGCTAACCACTACGCCAGCGTGCCGCCGCTCCGGTTTCCCTCACCATCAAAAGAAACATGCATAGGGTTTATACTCCAGTCTGTGCCCCTGACCTAAGACAATGGGAAAAGAACTGGAGTTGGTCCCTGAGTGCAGCATGAAGGCAGTAGCCCACTGCTCCTAGCTACACAGATCACAACTAGGATGGGTTAATTTGCAGTAACTGAATTTCCCCAAGGGGATTAATAAAGGAAACTTAATCTGATTGATTGGTTGATGTAATAAATTAGTTTTTGGGAGCATTTCAGTATGCAGACTCCTTTGTTCTAGTTTTTCAATTTTTGTCTTGCACCTTTATGATGTTTTCTGGATGTGCGCATACTTGGTTCCTCTTGTGATGTTCAGGTATCAACAGCTTAATGAAAAAATTAGGTAAAGAAGTACATTAACAACTTACATATATGCATTATTTCATATATCCTCGTAATGGTGTACTAAAAAAAGCTTTTAGTATCCTAATATGTAATGAGAAATAATGTCTCCTTTGCTGTTTTTCTGTTTATACCCATGTGGTCTGTTAATTTGACCACTCAACTATCCAGTTTCCAGTGGGCAAGGCTCTGCGTTTTCAGTTTTTACTGATTTTTCACCGAAAAATACCTAGATTTTTTTAATTGGTTAAAACTGGTTTTCACCCGGTTTCCATGGATCCAAAAGTTGTTCCTATTCATGTGAGGTATGTAACGGTGTCCTCTTGTGGTGAAATTCGGCATGTTGGATGGCTTTGAAAAATAAAAACCGAAAACACTGAGCCTTGCCAGTGGGATATATAATTTAAGCTCATTACCTAATTGAATCCAATATATTGTCTAGGTACTACTGAAGGAATGTGGTTTGTCTCTGTGCTCTCCTGCCCAAAATTGCCGTTGGAACTCCTTGATGGTGTCTGTGCGGCGTTTGGTTCAAGAGTCAGCCTGGAGTGCAATCATGACCCTCCTGGCCCAGGCTCGCACAGAGGCCAGAGATGCAACCAGTGCACCGCCCCTTGTAAGGGCAAAAAGGGAGCAGGTCATGGACATCCTTGGTCTCCTTGAGCCTTTTGAGGAAGCCATCCAGGTAGAAAGTGGTTATTGTTTGGATTTATAATTTTCTAATATGATTGTAACTTGAGATTTAAACTTGATGATACCTCTGCAACTTCTTCTTTTTTCCCCCCCGTATTTCACCAAAGACTTTAGTATGGTTGTTTTGTTTGTTTGTTTATTTTTTCCCTTTAATTTTAACTGGAATTTTCCTGTCTACTTTATTTATTTAAAGCCTTTTTATGTTCTGATGATATTGTAGTTGTCATAATTATCCGTCATGTCATACTCAGTGCAAATCCACTGTAGAGTAAATGCCAACATGGGTCAGCCAAGAAGTACATTTTTTTCGTTTTGCATTTAACCAAACTTTTACCTACAATGTCCAAGGGCAAGACACTGAAGATTTTCTGTATAACAATATAATGGATAGTTGATTAGATCCTATGGATCCTATGGGTGTATTATCCTGTGGATAATACATATGGAATAACCTGTTTGCCTTTACTTACCCAGGTCCTACAAGGAAATGGGATAACCATCTCCTTCATCATCCCATCCCTCATTGGCCTGGAAAAGACTTTGGAGCACCGTGCCACCAGCTACATCCATTTCTCCAAGGCTCTGCGCTCTGGCCTCTGCACCCATTTTCAGTCTCTGATTATGGAGAGTGATCTGATACTGGCAGCTGTGCTTGACCCCAGGATCAAACTTCAGGTAAGGACTATTGATTGATGTCTGTACAAAGTAAGAAAAAAGAATCCCTGCAGGGAAAATCTATAGCAACAAGCAGACATAATAACTACTGTACAAGCCATACCTAGTATAATTATAAATGGGTCTGTTTTCATGTGCCATTTTTACTTTCTAAGGGAGTTAAAATGCCTGTGGAACTAATTTCTGTGAAAGAACGAATTACAATACACTTGAAACCTAAACTTTTATCCTGGCTTTGATTTTTCAGCCATTTGCTGACACCAAACAAGAAGAAAATGAGTCACTCCTTGTGGCTCCATCAAAGAGTCAGGCCCGTTCCGTGTTGGAGGCCACACTAGGGGTTGGAAAAACCTCTGTCCTTCCCTCTGTAGAGACAGAAGAAAAGCAGGTCGACACTGAGTCAACAAAGGAGCAGGACAAAGAGGATGTGAGCCAAACAGACACTGCGATTGAGGCCACCAGTGCCTGCTTAGATCCCAAAGATGACAATAGAAATGGTAATAACATCAAACGCAAATCCATCTCCAGCTTTCTTCAGCCGCCCTCGAAGACTATGAAGATCTCAGAATTGGAGTTGTATCTGTCAGAGCCGCTGTTGGAAAGCAACTCCACTTTGTTGTTTTGGAGATGTGCTAATAGGTTCCCCCTTCTCCAAAACATTGCCAGGAGGCTGTTGGTGGTACCAGCATCCTCAGGGGGCTTTGACCGGCTCTATCCAATGGCCACATGTATTGTTAGGTCGAAGAGGAGCCATTTGCCCCCTCACACCACAGAGAGACTGCTTCTCTACAGGGATTCCAAAAGGCGGAAAGAGGGAAAGAAGCCCAGCAAGGCCACTAAACGCTGACTGTTGAGATGACAGCAGTGCCTATGAACTCTCTAGCTGTCCTCCATTCAGAGAACTCTCCATACTTGGCATGTTTATTCATCAGGGAGTCGGCACACTTTATGGATGCAATAATGGTGTACTTGACTAACACCATCCATTTCACCAAGTTTTTAAAAAAAATTTTTTTTTTTATGGTAATGTTAATTGAACTTTACTTTTCTAACAATGTTCAGGTCCCCGCAACCCTGAGAGCAGGATAAGCGGTTTGGATAATGGATGGATGGATGGACAATGTTCAGGATTCAAAATCATGCAATAGTCAGCTGTGATTAAAAAAAAAAAAACCCAAAACAAACATATTTTTGCAACAAGTAACTATGGTGCCAGCAGCAAGGCAAATGGCACTACATCAGTCACAGAGCTAGAATTTTAAGAGAAATCTGAGTTTTGCTCTAGTTTGCTTCTTAGTTTAACTTCTGAAAACTATATCACTTATAATACAGTCTAGGTTCCACACTGAATCATTAGACAATCCTAAATGCCAAGTCTTATTTCTGAATTAATGCCTTTGGGGTGAAAAATGGCCCGGGACTGTAATACTGACTTAAGAGAAATAATTTAGCTTGTGCACTCCCTCGATAATTAAGAGTGGTTGCAACCGAGATGAATTATTTCATGTCTACAAAATATGTTCTTGGATCACTTTTTACCAGTTTCTACACTGGCTTTTTTTGACAAACCTGGTGCAGTTTTTTTCAGAAACATGCACAGGAGTGAGAAATTTATATACCCTACTTTCTTTGTGTTTAACTGGTCACATCTTTGAGTGTTACTTTCAAGTTAGTCATGAATTGGTGTTGTTGAGTTGACTTGTCTATTTGCATCGGTTGCACCAACACTATCCTTCGTGCCAATGGTTTTGCAGCAGTAGAAGGGTACACATTTTAATGATGGTTTGTGTCATGGCTACTGATTTCCAATGTTGTCCAAAAATTAGACTACCACCACCTTTTAACTCATCAGTGAATGTTGAAACCAGGGGACTGCTGGTAAATGCTGGTTAGTTTCTCTGATCCTGAATATGACTTTTAAGCTGCTTTCCCACAGCCTTCTCAAGTGCACAAAATTCATTGGTTGTATGAATTAATGCAGTTTTTAGAAGTTTGACTCTCCAAAACCTGTCAGCAGAGTGTTTTGCGGTCTCAAATTTCCAATTGAAGGACTCACCCACCGCCTTTACTGAATACCTCTTATTAATATCTATTTTCAGTGACACGGTATGATAATTTATCAGTTTTGCTTACAGTGCTAAAAGCAAAGTTGTTCTTTTTATGTTGCAGTACATTGAGAGACAGGACTGATGCCTCTTAAGCTTTCTCTAAAACTTAACTCAAATGCTAAGTGTGCATGTTAAATGTCTTGTTTCTATGGCTCTGCTTCAAAAGTTTTCATGAGAGCGTTGGAATTGTTTTACAAGAGCCTTAATGATTTGCAAATAATGGTCACTAACCAAAAAATAAGTAAGGCGCTTTGTATTTTAATTTTCACTTCTGTTTGGCAACTACATTTTGCATATGTGTGCTGCCTAAAAGCCAGGCTTTGAGACACAGTCGGATATTTTAAGTTCAAATGGATGTTTGATCAATTCACTGGTATTTGGCAAGTTGAATCAGTATGCTAATAAATGAATGTAAACAAAACTGGTCTGCCGACAAGGATTTGATACCTATTGCTATTAACAAAAGGTTAGACTAGTGGTCAGCATCATAAGGTTATGTTGAATATGAAATTTCTTTAGCACCTATACCACACACACTGTGAGTTTGATGTGTTTACATGTTTGGAATAAGTGTGTGTGTGTGTGTGTGTGTGTGTGTGTGTGTGTGTGTGTGTGTGTGTGTGTGTGTGTATGCGTGTGTGTGTGTGTATATATACACATCTGGTGACCAGTATTCTCTTTTTCATAGGAAGAAATGTCTGGGCTATATGGAAGAATAAAACGTAATCTACAACATTCTGCTTCTGGCTGATTATTTTCATTTTCAGAAAATTTAAGACAAAGCTTGGAAAAGCCAATGTGTTTTAGGAAAAGTAAATTGTGACGATGATAGATGGTTATACACGATGGTACGTATTTAAGACGTTGCCACAAGTGCAGAAAAGTAACCCACCTCTCTGATAGGCTGCGAGAAGTACTTTAATCGTGTCGTGCATGTTGTGTGTCTTTAGTGGCACAAAATGAAAGGGTAAAACATTTGTGTGGCGTCTGATTTCGTCCGAAGTCGTTAAAACATTGATTTGGCAAATAATTGTGCCTTTCCGTCGTGATCTAGCGACAAACTGCTATTGGCTGGAAAAAACTACGTCACACCAAAACAGCACTGCGAGTCTGCTACACATTTTTTCCACCCGCATTCGGGGAACTCTGCCTCTGATTGGCTAGTAGTCGTGGCCTCCGTTGGTTAGACTGGGGTAAGGGTTAGCCAATCAGAGGCAGAGGTTTTCCCGGAACGTCATTGGGGGGGCGTCGCTTCGAGCCCTCTTGTACTTCCGGGTTTACTATTGTTTCACTGCCATGTGCGCGCTACTTCACATGACAACTAGCTATGCAGCCAACATCAGGATAACTGTTTTTCCGGTATAGTCGATCTATAGTCTAGACACAATGTCTTTGGTTAGCCGAAGTATGTGATGATCGCAGCTGTCAAACTCAAACTTAGCCGAACAAGACAAGTTCTTTCCTTCACGTCAACTCAGAACTGGAGTATCTGCTCAGCATGGCACTGTACACGAAAGCCGCCGAGATCCTGGAGAAAGTTCAGAGGAAGGAGGGAGCTGTGAAGACCTTGGTCTACGACAGCAAATTTCGAAACATAAAGCAGCTTTTTGCCCTGGTCTGCGAGACACAGAAGTATTCGTCTGTCCTCCAAAAGATTATCGAGTCCACCAAACTCCTTAAACAAACCAAGCTCAAACTGAACCTGGCCATGGTGCTGGTGTATGACCTGGTAATGGGCCGGGGGCTTAAGTGTGGTGGAAACTGGAAGGTCGTCATGATGAAGCATCGCTCCCGGCTGCAGGCGGAGCTGGCCCGAATTAAGATCAGACACAAGGTCAGCCGGAATCAAGACCTGCTACCGGCAGGCACCCAGTACCCAGAGGCCGATCAACTCCCCAGGTACGTGCGTGTGAATACTCTGAGAACTACAGTGGAGGACGCCGTTGACTATCTCAAGAGGGAAGGTTTCTTCTATTTGGGACAGGCCTACATTCTGGATAACTTGAATCTAAAGGCGAAAGCCTTTGTGAGGGACATACACCTTCCAGACTTATTGGTCTTCTCTCCTAAGACAGACTTCCACGACCACTTCCTGTACAAAGCTGGGCACATTATTCTGCAGGACAAGGCAAGCTGCCTCCCTGCCCATCTTCTCAACCCCCCGCTCGGCAGTCATGTCATCGATGCCTGCGCTGCACCGGGCAACAAAACCAGCCACCTTGCTGCCATCATGAAGAACAAAGGGAACCTGTTTGCCTTTGATTTAGATGCCAAGCGTCTGTCCACCATGGCCACGCTCCTCCTGCGTGCAGGGGTCACGTGTCAGCATCTGGCCAATCAGGACTTTTTAAAGGTGGATTTTGGAGACCCCCGGTATAAAGATGTGGAGTATATCCTACTGGACCCCTCATGCAGTGGATCAGGTGTGTGTCTGAGGTCTCTGGTTTTATGTGCCTGTAGGAATGAGCGGAATCAACACTCTCAGTTAAAAGCCGATACTTTATTGTGGCATCACTGCCATCTACTGTCACATCAAAGAATCAGTTTTTAAATGTTGATCGTTCTACCCGCTCATCAATATGTGATGTTCTGTCAGTTTAAAGCTGAAATCCATGAATTTCCTGATCTGTTCCTCCCTCTAGCGGTGAGAGCTAGGAACAAGTGTTGTCACTTGTGTGCCATCAGCTCAGCAAAGTAAACAGCCCCCACCCTTGTAAAAATGGCATGCAAAGCTAACACAGGCAATCTAATGTAATACAAACTACATTAACTGCATCGAAACACACTATGGAAACACTCCTGTACTATAATATTGATTGTAGAATCAATAGATTACCTGTCCAACAGAAGCATGACCCCGTCATCTCATTTCAATCCTTTTTTTGTTCGGCCTACCCATTCCTAAAATGTCAACAGGGATGCAAAGAGTGTCCCTAATCACAGTGAAGATGGCAGTTAGTATTATGTAGCCTGACTGTATTGTCCAGAGGAACAAATTAAGTATTTATTGATGGACAAAAATCCTGGATTTCAGCTTTAATTTGACACCAAATCTTTTGTCCTGAAGTGTATGTTTAAAAATCAAAAGGGCTCTCAGCTACCTCCTGAGGTTCAACGAGTGGCGACAGCAAAGGAACACAAGACTTCCCCCCTTTAAAGAAAATCTGTGTTGTATTTCATCCAGTTTGGCACTTTGAGGTGCTTACAGATTTTGACTTTAGAACGCCCAATGAAGCCCTGGTTTCTAGAATACATTAATGAGGACTTGTTGAGAGAAACACAGTTGGATATCCTAACAAATATGGATCACATTAGCGTTTGTTTTTATCAGACTACACAGCATGACAAAATGTGTGTGTGTGTTTGCATGTGTGCGTGCATTTATGTGTGCGTATATATATATGTATATACACACACATCAATTCTTTGTTTAACCACATTAGCAGCTGATGAGTGCACGACAGGCCTGTACAGCAATGCATTGAAACTTTTTTTTTCCTGTATCTGTGTTGATATTCCGCTCCTCGTTAGTTGAGCACTTATAACACCATTGACAGTTTCGGAAAAAAAACGCTATATATATATACATCGTATGTGTGTGTGTGTGTGTATGTATGTATGTATGTATGTATGTATGTTACCGGGTAGCACGGTGGCCAAGTGGTTAGCAGTGTTGCCTCACAGCAAGAAGATCCTGGGTTCAAACCCCAGGCCATCCCAGGTCCTTTCTGTGTTGAGTTTACATGTTCCCATATCTGCGTGGGTTTCCTCCAGGTGCTCCGGTTTCCTCCCACCATCAAAAAGACATGCATGTTAGGGTTAATACTCCTGTCTGTGCCCCTGACCAAGGCAATGGAAAGAAAAACGGGAGTTGATCCCTGGGTGCTGCAGCTGCCCACTGCTCTTATACAATAGGATGGGTTAAGTGCAGAGAAAAACTACATTATAAGACTATAAGTCGTTGTAAGAATACAATGTCGAATAAAGTGGCTTTCATGTGTGTTTTCTACCAGGCATGGTATGTTTGAGGGAGGATGCCGCCTCCTGTGACAAGGAGAAGGAGCAGCGTCGCCTGGCGTCCCTGGCCTCCTTCCAGCTCCTTTGCCTGAACCATGCCCTCAAGTTTCCTCGCCTGCAGCGCCTGGTGTATTCCACCTGCTCCATCCACACCCAGGAGAACGAGGAGGTTGTCTCTGCCTGTCTGCAAGAGAATCCCAGCTTCAGGTAGCAAGTTCTCCCCTGGTTTATCTCACGAAGCTCTGAAAGTAAATCATCCCTTTTTTCCATCCATTCTGGTGGATGATTGACTCTGTCACTGTACCATCTAACAGTGAGGAAAGAATAAATATTAAGAAAAATGAACAGTAACACCAAACTGTTTGCTTTGCTAGGCCTTGAATGCCTTTGTTCATTTCCCCCTCCCACAGGCTGGTTCATGTGATGCCGCAGTGGCCAGAGCGAGGCTTGCAGCCACTCAGTCAGTGTCTGCGTGCCAGCACAACCAAGACCCTCACCCACGGCTTCTTTGTGGCTCTCCTGGAAAGATGCACAGAGGGGGAGAGTCAAAACCAGGAGCAAACTGTTCCAGTAATGTAAATATTTTAAAGATTTATGTCCATGTCGTATGAAGTTGACATATATCATGAAAATAATCTTGAAAAATTGGAGCAGTTGGAGTATTTGAATTTCACTTGTTTGATTTTCAAGCCTAAATTTGATGCTTATAATTCCCGTTCAACTTGATTTTTTTTGTTGCATAAGATAAACACTAAAACGCTGAACACATTACAGTAACTGAGGTAACACATTACTTGAGTTACATCGGCCATGTGGGGTTGCATCAGCAGAACAACCAACCATCATTGTTGGAAGTTGAGCCACAGTTGAAAATACCACAGTACATACACGCTGCCCCCAAATCAGACTCTGAAATACTTATGCTCTTTAGGATTTTCTTTGTGTGCATGTGCAAACAATGAATAATAATACTTTAACTCCTATCAACCTCGAAGTACTTAACAATGATTTATGGTCGTACTGCATATATACCCATTTAAAGCAAAGATGTATACCAAATGGCCAAAGTATGTGGACACCTTGAACATCATACCCATATGTGCTTATTGAACATCTCATTCCAAAACCATGGGCATTAATATGGAGGGCATTAATGTGGCGTTGGTCACCCCTTTGCTGCCATAACCCCCTCCACTCTTCTGGGGAGGCTTTCTACTAGTTTTTGGAACGTGGCTGCAGGGATTCTCTCCCATTCAGCCACAAGAGCATCATGCCCTAATCCCACTGGACAAAAAACACACTAACACCTGCTAACATCTGGCTTTTATCTTTCTTTTTTTTTGTGTGGAATTTTCCCCCTTTTTCTCCCCATTTCTACTTGGCCAATTACCCCACTCTTCCAAGCCATCCCAGTCGCTGCTCCACTTCTTCTGCTGATCCAGGGGGGGCTGCAGACTACCACATGCCTCCTCCGATACATGTGGAGTCGCCAGCCGCTTCTTTTCACCTGACAGTGAGAAGTTTCACCAAGGGGACGTAGCGCATGGGAGGATCACGCTATTCCCCCCCAGTTCCCCCTCCCCCCTGAACAGGTGCCCTGACCGACCAGAGGAGGCGCTAGTGCAGTGACCAGGACACATACCCACATCCGGCTTCCCACCCGCAGACACGGCCAGTTGTGTCTGTAGGGACGCCTGGCCAAGCCGGAGATAACGCGGGGATTCGAATTGTCGATCCTCGTGTTGATAGGCAATGGAATAGACCACTGTGCTACCCGTACACCTGGCGTTTATCTTTAGTGGGAAAGGTTACAATCGGCATTCAGTCCCAGGACGAATGACTGCTGTAGTCACGGGTATTTATCGGTTCCAGCTCCAATTGGCAGTGATGGAAACATGATACCCGGGTAGATGTGCTAATTTTTGCCATGCCAAAAAGTGATCACCAAAAACTGACTGCCATCTACAGTTTCCACTTACCAAAAAGTGATTGCAGCTCCTACCTTGTGACTGAAAGGTTGTTTCTGCCTCAAAATAACTTGAAATATATAAACTGATACAGCTTGTGGACGGCAATCAGTTTTTGGCAGCCAATCACTTTTTGGCATGACACCGGTGCGTTCGTGACGTTGAATGTGACACACCGGGAAAAAAAAACAAAACAAAGACATCCTTGTCCCCTGGCAATGGCAAAGGGGTCAATCGCCTACTTTTAGTGGTTTATCCCACATTTAAAAAACCTGCTTATATACGTTAATTTGGTGGAAAGGAAGCATTAGTGAGGTCGGCACAGAAGTTGGGGAGAAGGCCTGGCTCGCAGTCAGCATTCCAAATCATGCCAAAGGTGTTGGATGGGGTTTAGGTCAGGGCTCTGCAGGCCAGTCAAGTTCTTCCACACCAAACCTGGCAAACCATGTCTTTATGGACCTTGCTTTGTGCATAGGGTATTGTCTTGCTGAAACAGGAAAAAGCCTTCCCGCAAAGTTGGAAGTACACAATTCTCTAGAATGTCATTGCTTGCTGTAGTGTTAAGATTTCCCTTCACCAGAACTAACAGGCCAAGGCCAAACCATAAAAAAAAAAGCCTCAGACCATTACTCCTCCTCCAACTTTACAGTTGGCACCTTTCATTCTGGCAGGTAGCATTCTCCAAACCCAAATTAGTCCGGTCCGTCAGACTGCCAGATAATGAAGTGTGACTCATCACTCGAACATGTTTCCAATGCTCCAGAGTCCAATGGCGGTGTGCTTCACACCACTCCAACGCTTTGCATTGTGCATGGTGAGCTTAGGCTTGTGTGTAGCTGCTCGGAAATGGAAACCCAATTCCTGAAGAACAGCTCTTGTGCTGACATTGCTTCCAGAGGCAGTTTGGAAATCAGTAGTGAGTGTTGCAACCATGGACAGATGATTTTTACTCGCTATGTGCTTCAGCACTCGGCGATCCTGTTCTGCCTACCACTTCATGGCTGAGCTGTTGTTGCTCTGAGATGTTTCCACTTGACAATAACAGACTTAGAGTAGACTGGGGCAGATCTAGCAGGGCAGAGATTTGACAAACTGACTTGTTGGAAAGGGGGCATCCTAAGACACTGCCATGTTGAAAGTCACGAGCTCTTCAGTATGACCCATTCTACTGCCAGTGTTTGTCTATAGAGAATACATGGCAGTGTGTTTAATTCTATGCATCAATGGATGTGGCTGAAATAACCAAACCCACCCATTAGTAGAAGGGGTGTCCACATGCTTCTGGCCATAAAGTGTATGTGGTACCATGTCCGCACCCAGCTGAACACTGAATATGAATTCTAGCTCATTAATTCAAATAGCAGACAAATAAAGCAAATGTGTAAACTGAAAATCACAAGATTTCCACAGTTCAGCAGGAAAACAATTATTCCGTCTCTTGCAGCAACTCCAGCCCAAAAGTGACGCCCTGTGATCCATCGACCCATGAAGAGAAGCCCTCGGCTTCTATAGAAGAGCCCAATATGAGTGAGGAGGAGACCAAGGACAAGGCTGCACCTGCTGAAGGACAGACTGTCATTACGGCTGCCAAAAAGAAGAGAAAGAGGAAGAAGAAGAAAAAGAAGTCAACAGAAGCAGTGTAAAGCGAAACTTAAAAATGGTTCCATCGTCTTGTGTGGGGGATATGCCATTCACATGGACTCTCATACATTTCTTATCAAATTCCCGGGGAATGTAACTGAAAAAATAAAAATTGTCTTGTTTGTGTCATTGTTATTATTATTATTGTTATTATTGTTAGCTGTTGCTCCTAAAGATGCTCGAACTTTTCTGCACTATTGAGCAATTAACGAGGTTAAAAACAATATATTGTTTCAAAGTTTATCGGATAGAGAGGGACCAAATGGGAAATGGGGACCATGGTCCCCATTAGGATAGAAAAACCTGAAACCACCTACTTTGTGGGGACATTTTATGGGTCCCCATGAGGAAAAGGGTCTATTTTAGGATTAGGACTTGGTTTGGTGTTAAGGTTAGAATTAGGATTAGGGTAGGGTAAGGGTTAAAATTAGGCATGTAGTTATGATGGTTAAGGGCCAGGGAATGTAGTCAGTGAGGGGCCCCCACAAGTATAGGGTGACATGGTGTGTGCGCGCGCATCATTTGGGTTTGAGAGTGAGATGAAAATTGTTGGGCCTTGAAGCTTTTTATATCAGAAATTCAGCTACTAGTTAAAATGTCAGTTTTTGTTATCAGAAATGTAATTACAATTCATACTTCAAATCTTAACTAGATAGAATAATTTTTGGTTTCAAACATTTTTTTTACTACTACTATTACTTTTGGCTGCTCCCGTTAGGGGTCGCCACAGCGGATCATCCGTTTCCATTTCTTCCTGTCTTCTGCGTCTTCCTCTGTCACACCAGCCACCTGCATGTCTTCCCTCACCACATCCATAAACCTCCTCTTTGGCCTTCCTCTTCTCCTCTTCCCTGGCAGCTTCATATTCAGCATCCTTCTCCCAATATACTCAGCATCTCTCCTCCACACATGTCCAAGCCATCTCAATCTTGCCTCTCTTGCTTTGTCTCCAAACCGTCCAACCTGAGCGGTCCCTCTAATATAATCATTCCTAATCCTGTCCTTCTTCGTTACTCCCAGTGAAAATCTTAGCATCTTCAACTCTGCCACCTCCAGCTCCGCCTCCTGTCTTTTCGTCAGTGCCACTGTCTCCAAACCATATAACATAGCTGGTCTCACAACCATCTTGTAAACTTTCCCTTTAACTCTTGCTGATACCCTTCTGTCGCAAATCACTCCTGACACACTTCTCCACCCACTCCAACCTGCCTGCACTCTCTTTTTCACCTCTCTACTGCACTCCCTGTTACTTTGGACAGTTGACCCCAAGTATTTAAACTCAAATGCCTTTGTCGACTCCACTCCTTGCATCCTGACCATTCCACTGTCCTCTCTCATTCACGCATAGGTATTCCGTCTTGCTCCTACTGACTTTCATTCCTCTTCTCTCCAGTGCATACCTTCACCTCTCCAGGCTCTCCTCAACCTGCACCCTACTCTTGCTACAGATCACAATGTCATCCGCGAACATCATCGTCCATGGAGACTCCTGCCTGATCTTGTCCGTCAACCTGTCCATCACCATTGCAAACAAGAAAGGGCTCAGAGCCGATCCTTGATGTAATCCCACCTCCACCTTGAACCCATCTATCATTCCAACTGCACACCTCACCATTGTCACACTTCCCTCATACGTATCCTGCTCCACTCCTACATACTTCTCTGCAACTCCTGACTTCCTCATACAATACCACACCTCCTCTCTTGGCACTCTGTCATAAGCTTTCTCTAAATGTACAAAGACACAATGCAACTCTTTCTGGCCTTCTCTATATTTCTCAATCAATATTCTCAAAGCAAACATCGCATCTGTGGTGCTCTTTCGTGGCATGAACCCATACTGCTGTTCGCTGATCATCACCTCTCCTCTTAACCTAGCTTCTATTACTCTTTCCCAAATCTTCATGCTGTGGCTGATCAACTTTATACCTCTGTAGTTGTTACAGTTCTGCACATCGCCCTTGTTCTTGAAAATCGGTACCAGTATGCTTCTTCTCCACTCCTCAGGCATCCTCTCACTTTCCAAGATTGTGTTAAACAATCTAGTTAAAAACTCCACTGCCATCTCTCCTAAACATCTCCATGCCTCCACAGGTATGTCATCAGGACCAACTGCCTTTCCACTCTTCATCCTCTTCATAGCTGCCCTCACTTCCTCCTTGCTAATCCGCTGAACTTCCTGATTCACTATCCCTACATCATCCAACCTTCTCTCTCTCATTTTCTTCATTCATCAGCCCCTCAAAGTATTCCTTCCACCTTCTTAGCACACTCTCCTCGCTTGTCAGCACATTTCCATCTCTATCCTTGATCGCCCTAACTTGCTGCACATCCTTTGCAGCTTGGTCCCTCTGTGTAGCCAATCGGTACAAGTCCTTTTCTCCTTCCTTAGTGTCTAATCTGTCATACAACTCACCATACGCCTTTTCCTTTGCCTTTGCCACCTCTCTCTTTGCTTTACGCTGCATCTCCTTGTACTCCTGTCTACTTTCTTCATCTCTCTTACTATCCCACTTCTTCTTTGCCAACCTTTTCCTCTGTATAATTTGCTGTACTTCCTCATTCCACCACCAAGTCTCCTTGTCTTCCTTCCTCTGTCCTGATGACACACCAAGTACCTTCCTAGCTGTCTCCCTCACTATTTCTGCAGTGGTTGTCCAGCCATCTGGCAACTCTTCACTACCACCCAGTGCCTGTCTTAACTCCTGCCTGAACTCCACACAACAGTCTTCCTTCTTCAACTTCCACCATTTGATCTTTGGCTGTGTCTTCACTCGCTTCCTCTTCTTGGTCTCCAAAGTCATCCTACAGACCACCATCCGATGCTGCCTAGCTACGTTCTCCCCTGTCACCACCTTGCAGTCTCCAATCCCTTTTAGATGGCGCCTTCTACATAAGATATAGTCCACCTGTGTGCACTTTCCTCCACTCTTGTATGTCACCCTGTGTTCCTCCCTCTTCTTGAAATATGTATTCACCACAGCCATTTCCATCCTTTTCGCAAAATCGACCACCATCTGTCCTTCCACATTTCTCTTCTTGACTCCATACCTTCCCATCACCTCCTCATCACCTCTGCTCCCTTCACCAACATGTCCATTGAAGTCCGCTCCAATCACCACTCTCTCCTCCTTGGGTACCCTCTCCACCATGTCGTCCAACTCACTCCAGAATTCTTCTTTTTCATCCATCTCACACCCAACTTGCGGGGCATATGCGCTGATAACATTCAGCAATACAACTTCAATTTACAGCTTCATACTCATCACTCTGTCTGACACTCTCTTCACCTCCAGTATGCTCTTGACATACTCTTCCTTCAGAATTACCCCTACCCCATTACTCCTCCCATTCACACCATGGTAGAAGAGTTTGAACCCACCTCCGATA
This sequence comes from Lampris incognitus, assembly GCF_029633865.1. Classification (NCBI taxonomy): domain Eukaryota; kingdom Metazoa; phylum Chordata; class Actinopteri; order Lampriformes; family Lampridae; genus Lampris; species Lampris incognitus. The sequence continues at coordinate 32,572,484 of NC_079212.1, forward strand.
CTCCTGGCCTTACTCCCCTTCCACCTGGTCTCTTGCGCACACAGTATGCCTACCTTTCTTCTTTCCATCATGTCAGCCAGCTCTCTCCCTTTACCAGTCATAGTGCCAACATTCAAAGTTCCAACTCTCACCTCCACACACCTTACCCTTGCTCCTCTCTAGCTGCCTCTGGACATGCTTTCCCCCTCTCCTTCTCCTTCGCCCAACAGTAGCATAGTTTCCACCGACACCCTGCTGGTTAACAGTACCGTTGGCGGTCGTTGGTAACCCGGGCCTCGACCGATCCGGTATGTAAGTCTTATTTATGATCCGCATATTTGATTTGGCAAAGATTTTACGCCGGATGCCCTTCCTGACGCAACCCTCCCCATTTGTCCGGGCTTGGGACCGGCACTAAGGATGCACTGGCTTGTGCATCCTCGATGGCTGGGTTCAAACATTTTTTTTTTACTAACTTGTCAAAATACCAATTGGTTGCCAGTGGTTGGCCAGATCGCTGAAATTCAGACGCTGATCTTGATATTGAAACTTATATCGAGAACTCCTTTATTGATATGTACCAGACGCTTTTTCAATTGTGATATGAAAATGGATATTTTTACGAGTGAAATGTAAACGATAGCGGTTTTACAACGTCCAGCCTGTAGAGGGCAGGACAGGGGAGTCTACTTCTTGGAGGGCGGGACGTCATAGCCAGACTGCGGCTTTCGTAATGTTTACGCAAAATGTTTTGTAACAGTTTTGAGTGCGCATCAACTGTGAGTAGGAGTCTGGAAGGAAGTGCCGGCCAGGTAAACAGACCTGTGGTCTTCAATCAACATGCCACTTAATCTAATTCTCAATGGCAGCTATTGATAGCCACGCAAATGGTTTCCCCCCCGCATTTTGCGCCTTTCCCTTGAAAAATGTTTAGTCCTTAGTGTTTACAAGTTGTTAATTAGTATACCCAGTTATCCTGAGTATTTTAGGCGTCATCTCCACCCTTAGCAGGTGCCGTTCTGTTGCATACAGTGCTGGTGACTGCAGGATGACCCAAGTGCCCAAAGTTCGTCTCTCGGGGGGTTTGGAGATCTGCCGGGTCTTAAACGGCATGTGGCAGGTCTCCGGGTTCCATGGCACGGTGGATCGACGCAAAGCAGGTATGAATGAAATGATCATATCGCATTTAAAACTGCTGTCATGCTTATTAATATCATTATCATTCATATCTATGAATGTTCTCATTCGTCCAGGTCATGGTTATCCAAAGGAGTTGAATCAAGTGCAACTGGCCTTGCACTTGATTCAACTCCTTTGGATCATCATTCGTATTATAAGCACGCTGCACTTGAAAAACATGGCGAGCGTAACAGAAAGATATATGTAAGTCAAGAGAGAATGAGACGTTTGATTGGATTGCTCACAGTTACACATAACATGCACATTTACACAGCAAGAAAAGTAAGAGCAGCAAAACAAGACAACTATAAAAAGTAAATATATGGGTGCAGATCAAAGTATGAGCAATATTAAAGGTTGGGGCAGGGAAGTCGTTGCAACGTTATCTCCTCTAAAAGAAAAACTAAACTTTCCTGAAATGTTCAGTGCCATCCATCTGGTAAACTGCACAGGTAAAAAAAAAAAAGCAAAAATATATTTAGGAGGTGTATAACAATCTGAATTCCTTTTTTATATTATGGTATATCAGCTGTTGTATACTATGTATGTATGCTCATATTTTCTCCATCGGGTACCCTATCAGATACATCCAGAGAAGAAACCTCCCTCTCTTCAACCCTTATCTGTGTTTTCTGCCTTGTTCTTCCAGTGGAGGCCATGCAGGCCTATGTAGACACTGGTCTGACCACATTCGACATGGCGGACATTTACGGCCCCGCTGAAGAGATATTTGGACAATTCAACAGCCAGGTATAAGCCAACATACTGAAAATGACAATTATACAAAACACAAAAGAACTTCAAATTACATTAAAATTGTTCTGCACACTCCACCATCAGCATCACGTATCACTGATAAGACAAGTGATGATGCAACTTTCAAAGGCCTGTCTGTCACATAGCCCATTTACAAGGGCAATAAGCAGTGAAAGGATTGTTTTTGCAACTCCAAAACTGCAAGAGAGAAATGGAACAACAATAATATTAAAATGTGAATAAAATAAAAATGCAATAAAAATAAAATACAATGTAAAAAGGTGAAAAATATCCAGGGGAGTATACAGAAGATATATGCCGATAAACACATATGTGCAGTTGGTGTATACAAGTATGCAAATAGACTGAATGAATAAAGTGTCTTTGGTAGAGTGATAAAGTGATAAAAGCGGCCATAGTGTTACAAATGTAATTGTTATTGTTATACAACTGCTATACTACTGTTAGCCTGTCGTGTGTCCATATTCCTGAAATCACAAACATTTAAATAGAATAAAAAACATGTTCTGGGTAGCATTTAGGCTAAAGCAGTGCTTGAATTGGAATCAAAAAGGTGCCAGTACTCTGACTCAGCAACTGCTCGGCACACACGCTTGTGGCTCTCATGGGTACCATGTGTTTTTGCCTGGTTTGCCTAGATAAACCTTATACTAGTTGCTTAGATAAACCACATAGTAGTTGATCATTTTCAGATACATTTCCCTGTAAAGAATAATAACAATAATAATAATGAGTAAAAAAAAACTTCAAACCTTATCTTCAAATTTATTTAGTTCGTATTTTTGTTCAGGAAAAGAGGGTTTTTCTAAATTGATACAATGTACAGTGAGTTGGCAACTGTGTGTGGTTTTATTGTAGTTTCTGCTGTAGTAATAGTAGTTTCTGTTGTAGTTTATTGGAGTTTCTGCTGGCTTGTTTGTTCTGTCTCTCAAGTTGCTTGCCCTGGTCCCAGCTCTGTCATCTCTGATTGAAGTAGCATATCTGCAAATTAGACACAAACAATTAGAGAGAGACAGAGACAGACAGAGAGAGAGAGATGACCACTTGATTATACAAGTGTCTTGGAATAAAGATATCACAAATTAGGTACTCACTCTTGAATTTGTCTGTCTAGTCCTCTCCATCCAGAGAGGGAGACCAGTTTTCTTTTTCCATTTCTGCTCCCTGTACATAAATAGAAATATCGTTTAACTAATCACTCAAATCAATACTGTGACGGTCAAGATGGGTCAACAATTAAGTGTTGGGGTGCATATTATAAATGTGTGACTAAGGAGCATAATTTTAACATACAACTTATATTTTTAAACATTTCAGTGAGAACTTTAGAAGCAACTTATGAGAACTTGTGATTATCTACTTATATAAGTACACATCATATAATGAAATATTAAGTGTTTCTAGACATTTATACAGTTTGAAGCATTTGTAATAATGAAAAAACTGGTTTAAGCAGGTGGTTTTAATGTCATTGCTGATCGGTAGGTATTCATTTTATATACTTTTTCCATATTAGTATGTATTGATTTATACTCACATTCTTAAAAAAGGCTCCAGAGTGCCTTGGGAACAGCAGCATCAGGGCTGGAGGACGTTAGCGGGGGAGAAGGCTCTGTGGGAGCCACTGGACTTGGAGCAGGGGGATCGACCAGAGAAGGCTCCCAGTCAGACAAAGTTTCTAACAGCATTTTCTGTATTTGCAGTTGCACCAGTATTAATGGGAGTTTCTTGTCCGGCGACAACCGCCACTATTAAGCCAGGCGAACATTTTCGAAATAACGTTTTGGTAGCTAGCTAACTTAGCTACATTTTCAGTGACAAAGCACCTTTGGAGGGCTCCATGCACGTCAATACGTTGCATTCTGGGTAGAGAAGTCTTAATATGATATTATATAATTAGCTTGAATTTCACAGGCTCTTCTTAGGAACTACATAGATGGTGTTTGAGATGGGATTAATGACGCACTCTGTAGAAGCCCATTAAAACCACAGGCACTACAATATGGGTACCTAGATGCATCATGAGGTGGCAGTATGCAGTAAGAAGTACCGGTACACAAATGGTTAAAAATCAGAAGTCCCGGTACTGCGTACTGATGAGTACCGGCCCAATTCAAGCACTGAAAGGCAGTATCAACTATTGCAAATACAGTATCTGATGGGAATCATGCAATAAAATACAAGTTTTGAATGAAAAAAATCTAATAAATTCCTTCAGAAAATATATATATTCCGTCTGTATGTTTGTCAATCTGACAGATGGACACCCATACAGATAGCTAGACAGTCAGATAGACCAATTAAACAGTTCTATCACCTTCAAATCAATCAGGTGTTCAGCTGGTCAATAGGCAGAGTATTTTTTTCAGTCCATTAAATTGAAAACTGCTGTCATGAGCCAGGATCTGAATAAGGGAAGAACCTAGATGGTTTATGAATTGCAGTGAAATTGTATGCTAAGCTAATATGTGTAATCCTCAGGTTTCCTCCATGGTTAGAACTACGAGCAGAGAAATCGATAGGTGTAAACCATTGTGTTAGGCTCAGTCACCCATAAACCCAAATGAATCTAACCTACCTAATATGGTAGTACATTCACATTAGCTCCACAAGGGGTCATTCGTTTGTTTGTGTGTGTGTGTGTGTGTGTGTGTGTGTGTGTGTGTGTGTGTGTGTGTGTGTGTGTGTGTGTGTGTGTGTGTGTGTGTGTGTGTGTGTGTGTGAGTTTAAGTATGTAGAACAAGAACGGGGGAGTAAGAGTCATGGACACATAGGTGAAGTGAAACAGGCATCTGAGACAGCTTTATTTTTCAACTCCAAACAAAGACCACAATAAAAGATCTGTATGTTGTACACATGCATTCCTTTCCTGTTGGCCCCCTCCTGCCCACTTCTTGATTGATTGTGGTTATATCCAATTTCAGTGCACAAAAAAACATACACACACACAGATTCAAACACGCTCATACATACACACACAGTAACACATTCTTTCTCCAGCATACTGTACTCTCTCTCTGTCTGTCTTTCTCACCATGTCTCTGTCACTCTCTCTCTGTCTCTCTGTCTCTCTCTCTCTGTCTCTCTCTCTCTCTCTCTCTCTCTCTCTCTCTCTCTCTCTCTCTCCTCTCTCTCTCTCTCTCTCTCTCTCTCTCTCTCTCACACACACACACAAGGTTTTGTGGCTGATGTGTCGTGACAGTCTAATAGTATTGACTGTGGCCCGAGCCATTTACCTGGAATATTGTCCAGAGAGAGCACTCTTTTCTGTGTGTGTGTGTGTGTGTGTGTGTGTGTGTGTGTGTGTGTGTGTGTGTGTGTGTGTGTGTGTGTGTGTGTGTGTGTGTGTGTGTGTGTGTGTGTGTGTGTGTGTCTATCTTCAGTACGATCACCGCCTGCCTCATAGCAACTCATCTCTTTACACCGGTGTGCACTTCTCTTTCTCCTTTTCTTTCATTCCCTTGTCATGTGTCTCCTCACTCATTGTCTATCTCACAGCAGTTTACAATCATATGCTTCATTTCTCTTGCCCTCCCCTCTCTCTTACAAACACACACACACGCACACATTAACAGTCACATGTGCACAGTGCACACACACACACACACACACACACACACACACACACACACACACACACACACACACACACACACACACACACACACACACACACACAGAGTTTAGGAACAACAGCAGTCATCAAAACCTACAATTACCCACCTTTAAAAAAAAGTACAACTTTTTAAATTATAAAACTGCACAGTATTTGTTAATATTGTACAATAAAACAAGTAAAGGGACGGCACAGTGGCGCAGTGGTTAGCACAGTCGCCTCACAGCAAGAAGGTCCTGGGTTCGAGCCCTGGGGTAGTCCAACCTTGGTGGGTCATCCCGGGTCGTCCTCTGTGTGGAGTTTGCTCGTTCTCCCCGTGTCTGTGTGGGTTTCCTCTGGGGGCTCCGGTTTCCTCCCACAGTCCAAACACATGTAGGTCAGGTGAATCGGCCGTACTAAATTGTCCCTAGGTATGAATGTGTGTGTGTGTGTGTGTGTGTGTGTGTGTGTGTGTGTGTGTGTGTGTGTGTGTGTGTGTGTGTGTGTGTGTGTGTGTGTGTGTGTGTGCCCTATGTGATGGCCTGGTGGCCTGTCTACCAGGGTGTCTCCCCACGACCCTGAGAGCAGGATAAGTGGTTCAGATAAAGGATGGATGGAAAACAAGTAAAGATATTGTTTGGTCAACCACACAGCAGAATAAAATGCATGATAAGCGTAAAATCATTTTTGGGGGCGTCCGGGTGGTATAGTGGTCTATTCCATTGCCTACCAACACGGGGATCACCGGTTCAAGTCCCTGTGTTACCTCCGGCTTGGTCGGGGCATCCCTACAGACACAATTGGCTGTGTCTGTGGGTGGGAAGCCGGATGTGGGTATGTGTCCTGGCCGCTGCACTAGCGCCTCCTCTGGTCGGTCGGGGCGCCTGTACGGGAGGGAGGGGGAACTAGGGGGAATAGCGTGATCCTCCCACGCGCTATGTCCCCCTGGTGAAACTCCTTACTGTCAGGTGAAAAGAAGCGGCCGGCAACTCCGCATGTATCAGAGGAGACATTGTGGTAGTCTGCAGCCCTCCCTGGATCAGCATCGGGGGGTGGAGCAGTGACCGGGAAGCCTCGGAAGAGTCGGGTAATTGGCCAAGTACAATTGACAATTGGGGAGAAAGGGAGGGGGGTCCAAAACAACAACAACAACAAAAATGGCAACGTTTTTCTAACTTAAATTTTAATTTTTGAATCCTAAGCTAAAGTCATCTGGAAGTCCCGCACCAGCTCTGCAGGGTCTAACTAAATGGGTTCCTAGACCAGGCCCGATGGATCGCACGGTGAGTTGGGGAAAGATGGGTCTAAGTGTAACTGGTGCTGAAACTAGTAGCTTGCAACTAATTTATCCATCCACTAGAGGACAGTGTGTCCCTTCCAAAGAGGGCACAGACTCTAGGAGGCCTCACTACCTTACTTGGTACATGTTGACACACTCAATTGATGAGTGCATTAGTTATGTTATTTTAACGCCATATTAAGGAGGAGAGTCCACCTTTAGGCCTTTCATTTGTTAGCTACAGTGAGTGCAACTGACAAGGGTTTCCTCTCATTGGGATAAGTGATTTTGTCACAATTGACTAACATCAGAATTATCTCTCAAGATGATCACATTGATCTTTCTCCGGGCTCCCTCTCATTGAAAGCAATGGTAAAAAATCTGATTGTAAAACCAATCAAAAAAGAATTTGAAAAGAAAGAAAAACCTGATTGTAAAAATCTCATAATGCAGCGTGATTTTCATGATCATAAATAACTGTAAAATTTCTCCCAAATCCCATGTCTCTCAGTTGCTGTTCATATGTCCGCCAAACTTTTAAGATGAACTTTGCCATCTCCACTTTAATGTCACACTAACATGCTAAGTAGGTGTAAGTGTGCCTCCTACTAGTTTAAGTTGAAGGTGTACCGTTGCACAAAGTTTAATTCATAGGAGACACTGACGATGGTCAGATTTGCTCTTGGGATAAGAAATACAAACTTGTCCTCCATTTCCTGGAGATAAAATAAATCAGTTTTACAATTTCCCCAACACCATTTCCCTTTCTTTCAGCGATGTCTTTTTACTTATTTAGCATTATATATTGCACCAAAGCTGCTCTTTATTGCTTTTATTGGGGTATCAGATGTCAGAGGACGTAGAGATGATTGCTGAGTATTGATTGGTGGATTCGTGTGTCAGTCACTATCTTGAAAACAGTTGCACACTGCACACAATGCCTGGGTCAGGTTACTTGTTGCCCTATGATTTGGCTTACTTAAAAAAAAACTAACACATTCACCATTTACCACAGCAACCATTGCTATGATTCTGCTGTATTTCAACTATGATTAACTCAACTATCTTGTTTGCTCTTAACTTCATAGCTTGGATCAGTATTAAAGTTGTGTTTGGACCGCCCATGTTTGGGACGGTCCGGTCCTTTTAAAGTCACGCTGAAGAAGTAGGTTGCCAGACTGTGTTTTCCGAGCCAGATCAATGTGATTGACTTGCACGATTGGCTATTGTATGACTATTAGGCAAAGGAAGTATCACAAAACAAGGGTTACAACGTAATAGCTCAAAAAGAGAAAAAAAAATAACACTGTTGATACAAATTGTAAACGATGATGGTCCAACGCAAAGTCAACCAACAGTGAGTCAAGAGCCTGTTTTCATTATATGCTGGTTTTGTTGGGAGCATATGGTTGGGTAAAGTTGTACTCATGGTACTGTCAGGCATTTTGAATGAAAGAAAAACGCTGTACACAGACTTTATGTCCTCAAGGACATTTCATCAGCATGGGTGTTTACTTTTGCTTGGGCCTGATCTGAGTGCTTTCCCATTTAAAGAAGGTCTTTCCCTCAGTCACTACACCATCCCCCCTGTTATGCTGTCCTGATGTGATAATAACTGTGACCCCCGTGTCTTCAGGTGGTGGAAAAGGCGGTGCAGTACTCCCTGGCTCGTATGCAGGTTGACACTCTGGACTGTGTTCAGTTTCACTGGTGGGACTACAGAGACAAAAGATATCTGGATGCACTGGGACACCTGTCTGACCTACAGCAAGAGGGGGTCATACGTACGTATGCACACTACACACACACACAATACACTGGTGTGAATGGACAAACATGACACCTTGCATGCATGAGTTGAGCGTAGGGTCCTCACACTTGCACACCCACTGGTTCACACTTGTGCGTGGAGATGATTTTGTACACACCCCAGACATCCATGAACATTGGCCACACATGCCTGCATGTACACTACCGTTCAAAAGTTTGGGATCACCCAAACAATTTCGTGTTTTCCATGAAAAGTCACACTTATTCACCACCATATGTTGTGAAATGAATAGAAAATAGAGTCAAGACATTGACAAGGTTAGAAATAATGATTTGTATTTGAAATAAGATTTTTTTTACATCAAACTTTGCTTTCGTCAAAGAATCCTCCATTTGCAGCAATTACAGCATTGCAGACCTTTGGCATTCTAGCTGTTAATTTGTTGAGGTAATCTGGAGAAATTGCACCCCACGCTTCCAGAAGCAGCTCCCACAAGTTGGATTGGTTGGATGGGCACTTCTTTGAGCAGATTGAGTTTCTGGAGCATCACATTTGTGGGGTCAATTAAACGCTCAAAATGGCCAGAAAAAGAGAACTTTCATCTGAAACTCGACAGTCTATTCTTGTTCTTAGAAATGAAGGCTATTCCATGCGAGAAATTGCTAAGAAATTGAAGATTTCCTACA
>NC_079212.1:33220566-33228066 GCF_029633865.1 Lampris incognitus
GGTAAATTGTCAGAAACCCTCAGAAATTGTGGTTGATGGAGGAATAAAATAGATTTTTTTGTCATGACTCTATGTTTCCTGTGTTCTCTGGCAGTCTGCAAACAGTGCTCTGAATGGGCTTTTTGTGAAGATTAAACAGCTGCTGAGACCAAAGACTTGGATGGGCCAATACATCCAGATCTACAGTGCAATTTCGAAATTGCCTGTCATGCTAGTTTGTGTGTGTGTGTGTGTGTGTGTGTGTGTTTGTGTGTGTGTGTGTGTGTGTGTGTGTGTGTGTGTGTGTGTGTGTGTGTGTGTGTGTGTGTGTGTGTGTGTGTGTGTGTGTGTGCTAGCGCATGTGTGTATGAATTGGTCAGAGTTTCCTCTTTGTGTTGTAGTTCCGGATTGCTCATTGGTCAGTGTTTCCTCTTTGTGTTATAGTTCATGACTGCTCATTGGTCAGTGTTTCCTCTTTGTGTTATAGTTCCTGACTGCTCTGTATTGCTCATCAGCTGTTTATTCTGGAAACTGCTCTACAAGTCTTGACTCTGCTCTCGCTGCCCGTCAGAGCCATTTCCATCAACCAAGTTTTTGGCCATGTGAAGGTTTCAGTGACTGTAATGTTAGCTCTTCAGTCGTATTACCCGTCATTGTTAATTATCTTATGTTTCTATGCCAGCCAGCTTGTGTAATGTTTGGTTATTTCACACGTTGTTATGGAGAAAAAAAATATTTTGGGCTCTTATAATTTATTCCAAAAGGAACAACGATATTCCTGTGATGGGACGGTTGCAGGTTTCTCTGCAAACCAGTGGAACCATCTGGGTCATGAATGTGAGTGGGTTTCTCAACAACTACAGTTGAGGTGTGATTTTGCAGTTGCTGAGAAAGAGTATGTGGATTCAGTCAACTTTCTTTGGATAACAAAAGGTCAGTCAGTAAACCCTTCCAACCATGACCTCGGGTACCTACGCTAGTGACTAACTCTCCGTTTTCAAACTGGGCTACATCTTTCAGTCTACTCCCAGAGATCTCAAAGGTTTCTCCTGGGGAGATGAAACATAATAAAGGCAGGATGTCTGTGAATGTTCTCATTCATCCAGGTCATGGTTATCCAAAGGAATTGAATCGAGTGCAACTGGACTTGGTCTATATCTGTGAAGACGTTCCGCCTCTCATCCAAGAGGCTTCATCAGTTCGTGTCTCTTGGAGAGTAGTAGAAGCTAGGCTAAGAGGAGAGGTGGTGATTAGTGAGCAGCAGTATGGTTTCATGCCACGAAAGAGCACCACAGATGCGATGTTTGCTTTGAGAATGTTGAGTGTATATGTTGAAGTATAGAGTTGGCCAGAAGGAGTTACATTGTGTCTTTGTGGCTTTAGAGAAAGCATATGACAGGGTTCCGAGAGAGGAGGTGTGGTATTGTATGAGGAAGTCGGGAGTTGCAGAGAAGTATGTAGGAGTGGTGCAGGATATGTATGAGGGCGGTGTGACAATGGTGAAGTGTGTGGTTGGAATGACAGATGGGTTCAAGGTGGAGGTGGGATTACATCAAGGATCTGAGCCCTTTCTTGTTTGCAATGGTGATGGACAGATTGACGGACGAGATCAGGCAGGAGTCTCTGTAGACTATGATGTTTGCGGATGGCATTGTGATCTGTAGCGAGAGTAGGGTGCAGGTTGAGGAGAGCCTGGAGAGGTGGAGGTATGCACTGGAGAGAAGAGGAATGAAAGTAAGTCAGAGCAAGATGGAATACCTGTGCATGAATGAGAGTGAGGACAGTGGAATGGTGAGGATGCAAGGAGTAGAGATGAAGAAGGCGTATGAGTTTAAATACTGGGGGTCAACTGTCCAAAGTAACGGGGAGTGCAGAAGAGAGGTGAAGAAGAGAGTGCAGGCAGGGTGGAGTGGGTGGAGAAGAGTGTCAGGAGTGATTTGTGACAGAAGGGTACCAGCAAGAGTTAAAGGGAAGGTTTACAAGATGGTTGTGAGACCAGCTTTGTTATATGGTTTGGAGACAGTGGCACTGACGAAAAGACAGGAGGCGGAGCTGGAGGTGGCAGAGTTGAAGGTGCTAAGATTTTCACTGGGAGTGACGAAGAAGGACAGGATTAGGAATGAGTATATTAGAGTGACAGCTCAGGTTGGATGGTTCAAAGCAAGAGAGGCAAGATTGAGATGGCTTGGACATGTGTGGAAGAGACATGCTGGGTATACTGGAAGAAGGATGCTGAATATGGAGCTGCCAGGGAAGAGGAAAAGAGGAAGGCCAAATAGGAGGTTTATGGATGTGGTGAGGGAGGACATGCAGGTGGCTGGTGTGACAGAGGAAGATGCAGATATATATATATACACACACACACAATGTTCATTCAACATACAGTGCATCCGGAAAGTATTCACACCCTTTCACTTTCCCCACATTTTGTTATGTTACAGCCTTACTCCAAAATGGATTAAATTCCTTTTTTTTCTCATCAATCTACACACAATACCCCATAATGACAAAGCGAAAAAGGTTTTGTAGAAATTTTTGCAAATGTATTAAAAATAAAAAACTGAAATAATGCATGTACACAAGTATTCACACCCTTTACTCAGTGCTTGGTTGAGGCACCCTTGGCAGCGATTACAGCCTCAAGTCTTCATGGGTATGAAGTTACAAGCTTGGCACACCTATATTTGGGGTATTTCTCCCATTCTTCTCTGCAGATCCTCTCGAGCTCTGTAAGGTTAGATGGGGAGTGTCACTGCATAGCTATTTTCAGGTCTTTCCAGAGATGTTCAATGGGGTTCAAGTCTGGGCTCTGGCTGGGCCACTCAAGGATATTCACCGACTTGTCCCGAAGCCACTCCTTCATTGTCTTGGCTGTGTGCTTAGGGTCGTTGTTGTGTTGAAAGGTAAACCTTCGCCCCAGTCTGAGGTCCTGAGCGCTCTGGAGCAGGTTTTCATCAAGGATCTCTCTGTACTTTGCTCCATTCATCTTTCCCTCAATCCTGACTAGTCTCCCAGTTCCTGCTGCTGAAAAACGTCCCCACAGCATGATGCTGCCACCACCATGCTTCACTGTAGGGATGGTACTAGCAAGGTGATGAGAGGTGCCTGGTTTTCTCCAGATGTGACGTTTGGCATTCAGGCCAAAGAGTTCAATCTTGGTTTCATCAGACCAGAGAATCTTGTTTGTCATGGTCTGAGAGTCCTTTAGGTGCTTTCTGGCAAACTCCAAGTGGGCTGTCATGTGCCTGTTACTGAGCAGAGGCTTCTGTCTGGCCACTCTACCATAAAGGCCTGATTAGTGGAGTGCTGCAGAGATGGTTGTCCTTTTGGAAGGTTCTCCCATCTCCACAGAGGAACGCTGGAGCTCTGTCAGAGTGACCATCGGGTTCTTGGTTACCTCCCTGACCAAGGCTCTTCTCCCTCGATTGCTCAGTTTGGCTGGGTGACCAGCTCTAGGAAGAGTCCTGGTGGATCCAAACGTCTTCTATTTACGAATAATGGAGACCACTGTGCTCTTCGGGAACTTCAAAGCTGTAGAAATTTTTTTGTACCCTTCCCCAGATCTGTGCCTCGATACAATCCTGTCTCGGAAGTCCACAGACAATTCCTTTGACTTCATGGCTTGGTTTCTGCTCTGACATGCACTGTCAACAGTGGGACCTTATATAGACAGGTGTGTGCCTTTCCAAATCATGTCCGATCAATTGAATTTACTACGGGTGGACTCCAATGAAGATGTAGAAACATCTCAAGGATGATCAGTGGAAACAGGATGAACCTGAGCTCAATTTTGAGTGTCATAGCAAAGGGTGTGAATACTTATGTACATGCAATATTTCAGTTTTTTATTTTTAATAAATTTGCAAAAATTTCTACAAAACCTTTTTCACTTTGTCATTATGGGGTATTGTGTGTAGATGATGAGAAAAAAAAGTAATTTAATCCATTTTGGAATAAGGCTGTAACATAACAAAATGTGGGGAAAGTGAAGGGGTGTGAATACTTTCTGGATGCACTGTATATCAGTGGTCATTCTGTATATATTAATATCCACCATCCCCTCTATATATATATATATATATATACACACACACACACACACACACACACACACACACACACACACACACACACACACACACACACACACACACACACATTATCCAAACCGCTTATCCTACACAGGGTATGTATGTGTGTGTGTGTGTGTGTGTGTGTGTGTGTGTGTGTGTGTGTGTGTGTATTTATATATATATGATATATATGTGTGCACACAAACACACACACACACACACACACACAGATAATTTTGAAACTGATTTTTTTTTCGCTTTAAAAAGCAACTAAATGTTATACCACTTTGGTGAGTTTACCACCATCTAAGGGAGGAAAACTTGGGAGCAAGTGATGTAAGTATAGCAGGCTTAACACAACTGCAGCTAATAACACTAAATATGGGCTTGTGGGATTTAGATGTGGCAATGAGCAAGCATTGACAAAACTATTGACTGTTGTGAATGCTTGCTCATTGCCACACCTAAAGCAAATGGACCCATCAGTAATGTTAGTATTTGCAGCTGTGTTTATCCTGTTACGCTTCATCACTTGGTCCCAAGATCATCTCAGCGGTGGAAATGGATTATTTAATTCGAAATTAATGAAAATCCATCAAAGACCTAAGTTTTTGGTTCATTTAGTGTGATGTAGGAGTAAGAGTACTTCCTCAGAACAAGGAAATGAGACACATTGTGAGGCTTCTATTCTTTAAAGCCTCTGACTCCACTCAACACACTCCCATAACACAAAGTTTTCCATCAACCCTCCCTGAGAGGAGGGAGGGATTCCCAGTCTCAGGAGCACTCGCTTCACTCGGCTGCACTTTACTCAAAGACCACACAGCTCTCCAAGGCTGCTCCCCGAGAAGGATGAGAGCAGAAACACAGTGGAGACGGATTTCCAATCTCCCCATCTCTCGCTCTACTCATTGTCTTCTGCTGGACCACACAGAGTCTGCCCTCCCAGAGATGATGCCATTAGGATGGAGATAAACACCGCTTGATTCACGCAGGATTAGGCCGCACCACACAAATGTGGGGTTTAGTAATCAGAGGAAAAATACCATGACATAGTTCTCAGACGTGAAGTTCAAGAAATCTTTGGAGCTGCTGTTAGAGACCTGTCAGACATCCAAATGTTTTCAGCTCTTTGAAATTCCTGCCTCTCCCAACAGAAACACACTACCACATTACAAACATCACAGGCCATAGTTTGGATCGGTTTTGTCCATATAATTAGGGAGGGTTTTAGCTTTCATCAATTATATTTCACTGAAAATGTGGTTTTCCTTGTTTATTGCAGATATGTTTTTTTGGCTAGAGAAATGAATAAATGGGAAAGAGCAATATTAATTGTGTAAACTATTTGTCTTACTCCCCTGACATGGTTTACGACTCAGAGCTCAGTTTTACTTTGCCTAAAAGCACTTCAGGAAACCATCAACAATGGGTAAGTGGCTAACTGCTGCTTAGATGGGGACACGGGTCACATGCAGGCACAAAATGACAAACAGACATTTTACAAATATGTGGACACACACACACACACACACATACACACATATTTTGTAGTCTTTATTTATGTCCACATTTTATGTCCACATTACAGGGGACCTACATCGTTCAGATACATGACATTAGGACTTGTCATATCATATGTGTTACTATGGCAATAGCACTTGCATGTACAAAGCAAAATGTTCAGCCTCCATTCAAGGATGGAGAAAGCCGCAGCTTTTCCATACAGGACAACTGCCAATAATAGGTGAGACCGAACAACATCTCATTAGTTGCTTGGCCCTTTTCTTTGTCAGTCCCAGCATCCATAAACCTCTAACCACTATTCTGTGAACATGGCCTACGGTGCACAAAATATAAAAACTTAAAGCTGGTAAGTATAGTCCAACTGCAATTGTCTGGACCAGTGGTTAATATTTCAGAATTTTTGTTAAAAGTTTCTTCCAAACCATAATCAACCCACACACACACACACAGTCTAAAACAATAATCCACATTTACATGTACACATATACGAATGCATGTAAACGTGTAGAGAAAAGCAAACATAAAACTCGAAGTTTATATACATACACATGTGCACACTTGCATGTGCACAAATGCAAAACACACATTCACATATAAATTTGCTCACACATACAGCACAGTACACACACACACACACACACACACACACACACACACACAAAACCCATCCACCAACTTTGTTTGTTTCTGTCTCTTTCTCTCTCGCTCTTTCTTTCTCTCTCTCTTTTCCTCTTCCTCTCTCTTTCTATCCGCGAGACACTCATTTTGAGTATGAGTTTAACCTTGTCAACTTCAACAAGTGATACCTAACCGATCTGTTTCCTCTCTGTTGCCATGGCGACCATTTAGCCAGCTGTTACGGCAAACCAGGAAAAGGGAAGCAGTCGTGCCCTTTGCTTCCTTGAGCCTTCCTGTACAGTCTGAAAGTGCAGACTTGTCTTTAGAGCTCCACTTTCTGTAGCCCCTTCCTGTAATGGGATTTTTCCAAGCGTGTCGTAGTTACGATTATCAGTCCACGTTTTTCTGTCCATTCTTTCTTCCCACTGTTGCTGTCGCCGTGTCTTTGGATATGTCTGTAAGAGACGTGGCTGTTAAGGGGTTAGGAGAAGGTGAGGTAGAGGATGAGGTACTCACCAAAACAAACCGTAGTTTATGTTTACTTTTCCAAAACCTGCCTTTCTTTCTTACTTATTTCATTTAACCCCACTTCTCTTACAATCTGTGTTTGCTGTGGGGAAAAATACCAAGCAATTTTATCACTCAATAAACCTCATATTTCGAAAAGCTCACACCCACCAGGAAACACAACAAAGGCTGAAGTCATATTCATATTTCAACATGCTTTTTTTTCAACGCCATCTTGAGTTTTTAGCGCTCCTTCGAGTGGCCTCATTGGACCCAGTATAATGAAACCTGCTCCACACACAGGATACGACGCCACTAAAGCTAAGAAAAAACTGAAGATACGTTTTGCATCCAGCACATCGATGCTATCACATTTCATCTAATAAAACTATTTTTTCTTGGCCTTTATTTCAGACATGTGGGATCAATAATGTTTAAGAACTCATGTTCGTTCTCCTCAAAAAACCCTCAAGCCAACTTATCGGCCTTGGATGACAATTGCTCTTAAACTGTGTATTGAGATTTATTTAAAGACTCACACACACACACACACCTCCCCTGTGTGGTTGAACATCTGTAAATCAGCGAGATCAGCTGGCTGAGTGTCAGGTTGGGGAGAAAACCTGCACACTCTTAGCTGAGTACCACTGGTGGAGAGACGTGGGTATAAATGACAAATACAGTAATGTGGGTCGAACCAGCACACATGATGCAGGGACATCAGAACCTGCCATTCAACCCAAGCACGCACTGCATCACACACTGTACAGCAGGATTTACACAAACCATGTCCCCT
>NC_079212.1:33233066-33278066 GCF_029633865.1 Lampris incognitus
TGGAGATAGGGTGTCCAGGTGGCATGGCGGTCTATTCTGTTGCCTACCAACATGGGAATCGGCGGTTCAAATCCCCGTGTTACCTCCGGCTTGGTCGGGTGTCCCTACAAACACAATTGGCTGTGTCTGCGGGTGGGAAGCCGGATGTGGACATGTGTCCTGGTCACTGCACTAGCGCCTCTTCTGGTCGGTCGGTCGGGGCACCTGTTGAGGGGGGGACTGGGGTGAATAGCGTGATCCTCCCACGTGCTATGTCCTCCTGGTGAAACTCCTCACTGTCAGGTGAAAAGAAGCAGCTGGTGACCCCACATGTATCGGAGGAGGCATGTGGTAGTCTGCAGCCCTCCTGGGATCGGCAGAGGGGGTGGAGCGGCGGCCGGACGGCTCGGAAGAGTGGGGTAATTGGCCAGATACAATTGGGGAGAAAGGGGGGAAAATACAAAAAAAAACAAAACAAAACACTGGAGATAAATGGATAAACTTTTGGCCTTAAATTCAGTGATATTTACTCTGATTAATTTGGTTCTTTTTATGTTTCACTCTGTAGCTTTTTATATAATATAGTTCCTTGTACTTTATTTATAAAAATTTACTGGTCTCTCTTATTCTTCTTTAATCCCTTCCTCTCTCCTCCCTTTCTTACGCTGTCCCATTACTTTCTGTCTTGCCTTCTCTCTCCCTATCCGACTCTCTCTCTCTCTCTCGCTCTCTCTCTGTCTTCATCTTCCTCAGTTCCCTTTTGCTCATATTTCTAATGTACGACAGTGTAGAAGACCAAGTTCGAGATAGGGAACAGAGAAAAGACGAGCAGAGAAAGAACAGGGAAAAAGCCGGATTTTCACACTATTGGCAAAGAGGGAGAGGGGGAGATGGAGAGGAATTGGAAGTGAGAGAAGGCGGGATGGAGAAAAAGCAAGGAATAAAATGGTGTGCGAGAGAAAGGCTGAGAAGTTGGAACGGGCCGAGCTGCAGAAAAAAATTGATTGTCTGTTTAGTTTAACTCAGAACAAGAGGTGGAGAGAGAGAGAGAGAGAGAGAGAGAGAGAGAGAGAGAGAGAGAGAGAGAGAGAGAGAGGAAGGATAGTAAAAAGCTGTTTACTCTGAAAGTTGTGTATGTTATATTAAAAAGCCCCGTCTCCTTTTTTCTACTTTTTTACGCTCTTCACCTCTCTGCAGCCGTAGACGTGCATGTGTTTGTGATTGCACACGTATCATATATGTGGGTATATATGGGTACACGTGTACGCCCTCCTCTGCATACATGTGGTAGCGCTCTGCACACACAGGCCACTGTATGCCTACTGTGTGTACAACTGTTGAACAGTGTAGTCGTGTGTGTTGGATCAGTGTTGGTTGTCAGTTGTCTCTGTGGCTCAGTAGTGGGGGTCCTAATGTATTTGGCTTGGCAGAGCTGAGCACAAAAGTGAGCTGGATACCCCCCCCCCCCTCCACCCCCTCTGTCAGTAGTCTGTCTGGATCACCGCATTTGTGTTTGGTTTGGCAGGGCAAGGCCAAAGTGACTTGGACGTTCTGATCAGCTGCACAGGCAGCAGCACCATCCCCCCTCCATCACAATGAGACAATGCAGAGACACATACACACACACATGCACATATAGGTATCAACAACACACACACACACATACACACACACACACACAAAAGTACACACTCATATAGAGCTATATGCAAACATACACATTCAAATACTCACACGCACACAAACAGAGATGCACAGAAGGATAGATGTGCTTAAACACAGTCAAAAACAGAGTCATGTATAGATAGCTACATGTGCACATATAAACAACGAAAATGAAGTTATTTACAGAAACAGACACACACACACACACATAGCTGCAAACACAAAAGCGCACATAGGGCTCTATTTAAACGATCTATGGCACATGGTCTAATGTGCATGATGCAAGTGCATTTAGGACTTGTCCAAATCCACTTTTGCTATTTTAATGGTGGATAATCTGAGTGCAAAGTAAGGGGCATGGTTCAGAGGGGTTGTAGTTAGTCTCCTAATTAATCATAGGTGTGTTTTGGGCGTAACATGACATGATAATAAATAATAATAATAATAATTATTACATTTATATAGCACTTTTCTAGACACCCAAAGCACTTCACATTGAAGGGGGTAACTCACTTCAACCACCACCAGTGTGTAGCACCACCTGGGTGAGGCACAAACCAGTCAGTGTCATCTTCCATTACCTTTAAAAACCAGGCACCTTGGCGGATTGGTGTTATAATGGCGGATTTGCCAAGTGGTAGGAAAGTTGTACCATTGACTTGATACCAAGCTTTTGTTGGTCAATGGTGCAATCGGTTTCTGCTGCCTCAAGATAACAACGAAGTCATGCACAAACCCACCCACCCCCACCCCCCAATTATGTATGACACAGGTGAGTGCATAGCAACAATTCACAGACGCAGTTATACAGTGACGACATACAGTTATGTAGATACACAAAGCCTGCATATGCATTTACGTGCAGAAAGAGACACACACACAGACAGAGAGAGTAAAGGCAACCAAAGTAACAAAAGAAGGAAGAAGTATTGTAAAGATAGGGGTAATAAAAAATCCATCCAGACACACTTCCCATAGGAAAAGGTAGAGAGCAGAAGGAAGGGATGAAAGCAAAGGCAAAAAGAGTGATGGAGAACAAAATGAGTTTCTTTGGGTGATATTGTGAATGAAAAGTTAATCCCAAAGTTGCTACTTGTCCATTTGTCCAAATAGTTGTGTAATATAATAGTTAAATATTACCTGACACAAGGAAAGACAGTGGTGTGGTAAAGGAAAAGATCATCCTCATTGAGCACGCGGCTGCCAGTATGGGGGATATTTCCAGAAAACACTGTTTACTATGAATTCATGTAATGGATTTATATCAGGAATCAGGAACAATTTATTGTCATTTCAAACATGTACTTGCGTACACAAAAGGAACAAAATGTTGTTTCTCCCAGTCTACAGCAATTCAACTCAGAAGATAAAAACACATATGCAAAATTTCCCAAAATTACACCACCAAAAACATACAAAAACAGAGAGAACAAAGCACACACAAAAAAAAACAACAACACACAAACAGTTAACAACACAGTCCATTCAGCTCAACACAGTCCAAAAATTCCACTGTCCAGAGAACGAACGCCAGCCAGGATGACTGTCTGTCTGCATGGGCTAGCAGTTAGCTTAGCCTGCCCCGCTTCCGCATCCCATCAGACTGCCCTCAGTGTTTCCTCTTCGGGTGCTGCTCTGGGCAGCGCCGTGGTCCTTGAGCCCACCGGACGCAGCAGACCAGGCTCCCTCAGCTGATCCAGCACCAGCTCCCCCAGCCATTAAACAAAAAAATCAACAATCAAAATAAAAACTTCACACGATGACACAAACCTAGACGTAGATGTGGACAAACACACTGCATAGTTGGTATTGGGTGAGGCCGCTGCAAACGTGAGTTCGTGCCGCCATCTTCCCACACCGGAAGCGGTGAGGTACCCTGGCCTTATATCAGCCCTAGGGAAACTATAGTCAGCAAATAATAAGGTGGATAAACTGCATCTAGTCACATTTATCCTGCGCTACTCCACTGTGGGCAGATGACTAGATGAGGGCACAGCAGCTTGTTTTTACATTAAACCCCAGACGGTCCACCTGGAGCCATTGCAGCTCCTCACCATGACTCTCTGATGTGTGTTAACCTCTTCATCCCGGGGTCACCGCGGGGGGGACTACATACAGACAGATTCACTGCAGGTGTGTTAGTGATGCTGCAGACTAGGCCACGCCAGGCGCCCTGGCATGCAAGCCGTCACCCAGCCCAAGTGTTTTGGATGGAGGGAGTACGGAAAGGAAATAGAGTAATGAAACGCAGCACTTCGCCGACGAAGTGAACATGACACACCGAATCCTTACAAATGTGACCTGCGGTGAGGAGAGGGAACGGAAATAGACGCCGTTTCTCTTTAACTGTAGCGCGTCAGGTTGTGGAAGAAGGGACAAAGGAACCTAAAAAGAAAAAAAATTGGAACAAGAACCAAATCATTTGTTTTTACACAGTGCAAGGCCAGAGCAGGAATCAAGCTCAGTTAACAAGCTAAATACTATCTGAAATGACTGATGATTTAAAATTATGTGTGTGTGTGTACACGTGTGTGTGTATATGTGTGTGTGTGTAATTGGGGAAAGGAAGTGTTACTGGAAGGAGCCATAAAACTAAGGAAATCCAGCTGTACTCTCATCATGGGTGAGGCATAATGCTATTCCCTGTTCACCTCCATGTCACTATTTCACCCATCTCTGTGTGTCTGTGTGTGTGTGTGGGCGTGCACGTGCCCATTCGGCTCACTCAAAATACATTATGTGCAGTATTTTCAAAACACAAAACCACAAAAAATAAATTACACATATCAAATGAAAAACAAGGATTCTTAACGCGTTGTCAAGAGAGCTAATTGCTTCAAGACGCCGGGGTTTCGCCGGAGCGCGCCACAGCGGTGCGTGCTCATGTCGGCTCGCACGTACGTTTGGACGCCTGTGTGTGCGCTGGTGCAAGTGCACAATTAAATTGCGAGTGGGCGTCCACTGTGTTCCTCCTGCTCTCGTTCTCCTGGTATTTTTATCCAGCTGATTTCAATGTCATCACTTCCCCTGTGGCCGCCGCGCAGTCACGGACTGGCCTGCACGGTAACAATACTCCATTGTCCGGGAGAGGAACAGAGGCACCGAGACCCTTGGAGTTCACAGGAAGGACAGTGAAATCAGTAAGACGCATCCAAATCAAGCAGCGGGCCTGCTGTTAGTCATCCCCCCCGTCTCCTCCATGGAAAGCCGAATAAGTCAGAAGTTACACAAATCACACCCAAGTTACCGTGAAGGAAAAAGAAAAGCCAGAAGTGTGCTGTGTAATACTTTGAAGCCATTGTAGGGGAGGGTGGAAACAAAGGGCCTTTGTTCGAGAGCATCCATTTAGACGTGTATTTTTAAAGTGGACAGTCACACCATAGGCCGCAGGGCCGTGACTGGTGTTTGTGTGGTAAGCTGTACTGAAAGGCTTGGGTGAAATAAGGAGCTGAAACTGTTTTCTTTCCTCTCATTTTAAATAATGTCCTCATCTTAACTGAAGATTTACCCGAAGGTTGACGGTTTTGATTTTTTTTTTTTTTTGATTTTGAGATACTTTATTGATCCCCATAGGGAAATTACTCTCTGCATTTAACCCATCCTAGCTGTGTAGCTAGGAGCCGTGGGCAGCACCCGGGGACCAACTCCAGTTCTTCTTGTCATGCCTTGCTCAGGGGCACAGACAGGAGTAATAACCCTAATGTGCATGTCTTTTTGATGATGGGGGAAACCAGAGCACCCGGGGAAAACCCACCGCAGACAGGGGGAGAACATGCAGACTCCACACAGAGGATGACCTTGGATGACCCCCCCCCCCAAGGTTGGACAACCCCGGGGTTCGAACCCAGGGCATTCTTGCTGTGAGATGACAGCGCTAACCACTGGGCCTCCGTGCTGCCCACTTTAACTTGTTCACATGGAGCTCGCTCTACTTTTTTTTTCCGAAGTATCAAGGGTTACCCCGTTAATATCTTTAATCAACCAATTAATCAAATGAATAAGTCGGTTATTACTGCAGAGGTAGCATTTGCCAGCTTGCATGCTGAGTTTCATAGCAGATGTATATGCTCTGTGTTTCCCTTTGCTTTCCCTTGACCTCATTTTTATCCCTGGTTTTGCACCCTACAGATGAGAACCTGGTCTTAATTCCTGCTCTCCCAGCTCCACCGCTGTTATTTGCTGTCTCGCAGCTCGTTTCCTGGTTCTCAGACAGGCACAGAGTTCACTGTAAGGACAATTCAATTAGTGACAGAGGCTGAAACCAAAGACTGCTCCCATCCTCTCTGCTCGCCCCGCAGAGCCGGGTCGATCTGAGAGCGAAGGGATGTGAGAAGGTGTGAAGATAGATGAGCCCCGGTCCAGCCTCTCCTCAAGACATCACTATAGTCGAGATTTAATATGTGTGTGTGTCTCACGCATTAGGAGGACACAGGTGGTCAAGCTCACAAACCTGTGTCAGTCAAGTAACAGTGTAGAAAAGCTGGCAAACAAAATGGAATCATAAAAAATGAAATCTTCCTGCAGTTGACTTCCTTTCCTTCATTTTCTTCTTCTTTCTTACAAGTTTCCTCTGTACTGTAGTCCCAAGTGGAAATGTTTTATTCACATCCACGTTTATGGCTCACCTTCTCTGATGCAAGTCCCGTGTTTTCCCTCCTAGCATGTGTTCACCATGGACCCTACCAATGTGGAGAATGGACGGGGGAAGGTTCCTCATGACCCCAGCCTCCCTTTTGCCAGCACCTTCAGCGGTATGTCACTTGTTGTTTTGCAGCCACTTGACTGTGCATTTTCTCAGTGAAATTGGTTTCGGAACTCAAACTCACGCTTTTCAACAGAGACATTTGTCATCTTCAAAGCCCTGCTCCATCCACGGCAGCAAGGGAAGCTTACTCTGCAAGACACCACACACACACACACACACACACACACACACACACACACACACACACACACACACGACTTTACCGGCAGGGTTAAACAGTGAGGGCGTTTCTCGCCGTATGTCTTTTGGTATTTAGCTTGTGAAATAACACTGATTTATAGGAGTGACAGGCAATGCTGGGAGTCACAGCGGGTGAAGATTGTTCTGGTGTGTGTGACTGTGTGTGTGTGTGTGTGTGTGTGTGTGTGTGTGTGTGTGTGTGTGTGTGTGTGTGTGTGTGTGTGTGTGTGTGTGTGTGTGTGTGTGTGATTCTGCTCCACCTTGCTCCCCCTGCATCTGGGTGAAGCTCAGATTGTGTCCTATGCCGGATTGCTTTTGGCTGGAAGATTTACTGTTGGAGCCAAAATGCTCTGCTAGGACACATAAAGCTCAACATACACACAGACCCCCTGAGTAGAGGCCATGCAGCAGGCGTTTAGACAGAGAGATAGCCGGCAAGACGAGCCGGCATACAGAGGGAAAGACACACAGACAGGTTGACAGAAAGACACAAAAAGACAAAGACACAACACAGCACAAAACAGTGGTAGTGCAGTATAGATATGGTGTTATGTGCACCATGCTTGTTTATATATTTTGTTCTTATTTCTATTTATTTTATCTTTTATTTCTATTTGTTTCTGTTTTTCTTGTTTCTATTTGTTTCTATTTTCATGTTATATTGTATCTTGTTAGTTTTTTCTTACTAGAGTGTGAGTGTCTGTAGTAGAACCCAGTTTCCCCTCGGGGATGAATAAAGTATTCTGATGATTCTGATTCTAACATGGACAGACAGATGGAAAGGCAGACAAACACACACACACACACACACACACACACACACACACACACACACACACACACACACCAAATGTTATAGAAGTAGTCCAAACACTTAATTAAACAGGCGGACAGAAAGGGGTAAAGACAGACAGAAAATGAGATAAGCAGAAGGAAATGCATGTATTCAGACAGACAGAGGGAGACATACATAGACACATACACAAAAATTGTGACAAGTAGCAATATACAAGGGCTTTGAGAGACAAATATACAGGCAGAAGATGTATACAGCCAGACCAACAGACGTAGACACATACATGCAAACCTGGCTTCGCTCGTAGACACAGATACAGACAGGGGGACAGACCGACTTACTGGATGAGACAGCTCTCGGACTTTCTGTTTCACTTCCTCCCATTTTCCTGACGCCCTGTACTGTGCTGTCAAGGCCAGGAATATAACCTTTGACAAGGTGTGAAAAAAACATTGTTTTAAGTCGTACTCATCACCCTGGCCCCGTGGTGTTTTTCCCTGTATCTCAGTGTTCTCAATTACGGGATCGTCACCCAGTGAGTCAGCCAAAATTCCCCTGTCCTGGCTGTGTTTGTGTGTGTGTGTGAGATTATGTGATTGTGTGTGTACACATGGGTTGACTTAAGTATCTGATTGTGCATCTGAGTTTGACTGTGTATCTATTCACTCCATTCTAACCAGTTAGGACCACAATAAGAAGATTTGTTTTGTAGCCTCCAGATTCAAGTCCCCGAGGGTGGGGTGTGTCTTCAAACTGAACAAGCCAGGGGTGTCCAGGTAGCATAGCAGTCTATTCCATTGCCTCACGGGGATCGCTGGTTCGAATCCCTGTGTTACCTCTGGCTTGGTCGGGCATCCCTACAGACACAATTGGCCGTGTCTGTGGGGGGGAAGCTGGATGTGACTATGTGTCCTGGTCACTGCACTAGCGCCTTCTCTGGTTGGTTGGGGCACCTGTTCAGAGGGGAGGGAGAACTGGGGGGAATAGTGTGATCCTCCAACGCACAACGTCCCCCTGGTGAAGCTCCTCACTGTCAGGTGAAAAGAAGCAGCTGGCGACTCCACATGTATCGGAGGAGGCATGTGGTAGTCTGCAGCCCTGCCCGGATCAGCAGAGGGGGTGGAGCAGCGACTGGGATGGCTCGGAAAGTAGGGTAATTGGCCGGATACAATTGGGGAGAAAAAGGGGGGGAAATCTAAAAAAATTAAAAAAGAAACTGAACAAGCCTGCTGTACACTAGTTAGATTATTGCTGCTGATGTACAAAATAAAATCAAAAAACATTTACATGGTCATTTATGTGTTAACACTGTCTTGTAACTCGTTGGCTCTTAGATCCTGTTAAACCCGCCTTACATTACTTACAGACAAAATGTATCAGCAAAGTGGAGAATTTGATAATTAGTTTCTTCATCTGCAAAAAAACTTAATAAAGGGGGTTGCACTGCTGTATCCATCATCAGTGTTCCCACCCTGAGCAAAATGGTGGAGCATTACTAAGAAATGTGGCTCATAATTTTATTTTGTCAGCTGCTGAGCTTAATCCAAGCCAGCTGGCCTCTCTGTCACTTATAGAGACCGGTATGTAGTAGCCTGTACTGCTGAATGCAGTGTTGTAGTCGAGTCACTAAACCTCGAGTCCGAGTCGAGTCTCGAGTCCCCAGTGTTCGAGTCCAAGTCCAAGTCTGAGTCACCAAAGAAAAGTCGAGTCCGAGTCGAGTCCCCATTACCTGAGTCCGAGTCGAGTCCCTATTACCCTAGTCCGAGTCCGAGTCATCAAGGTTGAGTCTGAGTCGAGTTCCAAGATGGCTCCAGTGATCCACTCGGGCACAGTCAAAGATCTGACATACAAATAAAAAAGGTCTACATTAAACAAAAATGACACAGCTGTCACCATTTCAAAGGGAGTTTATTTACTTTGTGACACGATAGCCAAACAAATGCACACCCACACACTCGCACACATTTTTAGAACAGTCTGAATTTCTTTGACATTCTGAACATTGGATGTGCTTCAAAACACATTGATAGCTGTGAATAGCATGATATTAGCAAATGGTGGAAACAGTATACAGAAGTAAGTTCCACAGCATACAATGCATTCATAAAAACTAGACATTGTCTCTCAGGAATAGTTAGGAACAAAAGGCTGGTGGCACTAGTTTTAAGCATACACGTTGCATTTCAAAAACGACAGCATGGAACTACTCAACCTTGCACGGTGAGGCCTCATCAAAATGCCTCCATGACTAAATACTCTTTCAATGGGCGCACTGGAGGCAGGGGTAGAGAATACCTGTGTGGCAATCTGATAGAGGGTAGAGAATTTGGATTTGTTTTGCTGCCAAAACCTGAGGCACGGGACTGAGTCGGAGTCCTGCTCAGCGATCAAGTTGAGGTATGCAGTCAACTGAGCCTGGCCAGACGGCTTCTTCTCGGTGGAGGAGGGAGTCCTCCTATAGTGGGAGAACATTCTCAACTGCTTCTCAGGAGGAGACTCTGAAAGTTCACCTTCCCCTGGTCCTGTTGCTTCCGCTGCATCTGCTGTTGATACCGCTTGCTTGTCACCCTCTGCCTTTATATACTCTGAAATGAGAGGGGGGCATGGGGGACTCATTACAAATATGTTATTGACTAGGCCTACATGACAAATGACACGCCTATGTGCTTTATTGTAACACCTTCAATGATATAAACATCACAACAATCAAATAGTTAATCACTTAACTAACATTAATCAAAACATTTCTCACCTTTGATCTCAGTCTTCAGCACATCTTTGATGTCACTGTCCAGCTGCACATCATGTTCTAGCCACTGGAAGCCAACACAGATGCTATGAAGTAGGCATTGGTGAAAGGAAATTTGGTGGGGCCTCTTCCTTCAGCTGGCTCACATCCTGGTATCTTGACTGCACTGAAAACCTCTGCAAACCTTGTTTTCAAGGAGCTCTCCAGAGCTCTCACCAGAGGCCCACAGTATCTGGCTTTTCCTCTTATTTCCTGCAGGTGACAGCGCAGAGTGAGGACACAGGGCACAATCACACTGACGGTGACAGTAGTCTCACCCTGAGTTAGGTTGGTTGCCTCTAAGAACGGATCAAGAACTTCGAACAGTTCTTTAAGCTGAGCATACTCTCACAGGGATAAGATAAGGCTTTTGTGCCCCTCTGATTCTAACACACTGGACAGCTTTTGCATGTCTAAATGCACATAAGCCTTCACCTGCTTCAGAGTGGAATTCCATCGTGTGGTATTCGCTGTTGGAATTGTTGCATCACCAAAACACACTTCAAAGCAGTCTTTAAACGAGGTGCCACTGTGGAGGAGGTTGGCTGCACGGGATAGCTTTGCTAGGGTGCTTGACAGCCCACTGGTGTCTTTCAGACCATCTTTTATGACCAACTGCAGTGAATGTGTGAAGCATGATAGTCTCTGCATCTTACAGTTCTCAGCCAAAGTGTCATTGACTGTCTGTTGATCTTCTGGCATCAGGTCTTGCCATATTTCATCATCCTCCTCAAATGTGCTGGGATCATGAGCTTCAGCATCACAAGGATCCTCTAGGGGAAAGCTGACCTGGGACGCTTTTCTCATGTTGGATGCATTGTCAGTTATGACAAAGTTGATCTTGTCCTTAATCAGGTATTCTTCAGCACAGCATTCAAACATCATTGCAATCTTCTCTCCTGAGTGTTTCCCATGCACTCTTTTTGCAGGAAAGAAGATATGACTGAAGGCTGAGTTCCTGTTTTTTTTATCCATTGCCACTGTGTGTGCTGTCACTCCAAGGAATGACCGCATCTTTCGATCACTCCAAATGTCTGTGGTAACAGCAACACTCGATGCTTCTGCCAGCTGGTTCTTTATCTGTTCTTTCTTGACTTCCACCATTCCTGGAATGGTCACAGAGGAAATTGTGGATCTTGCTATGGGCCGGTACTGAGGGTCCAGGACATGCAGGAAGTGCTTGAAGTCCTCGTTGTCAACGATGGAGAGTGGCAAGCAGCACTTAATGATTAGATCTTTTACAAGGGCATCACTTATAGCCTTCTGACGTGGATGTTTGAGGTCGTACATCCTTTGCTGTCCATCATTTAAAAATGATGTGATAGTCTTCTGACCTGGAGCAGCTGGCATCACATCTGAAGCAGTGGAGGCACGGTATTCTTGGAATTTAGGGGAAGATAGGATACACACTTTAGCTTGCTGATGCCAAACTGTTTCAAGTAATCTTTCTCACAGCAAAAAATGTGTAACGTTATAGCTATAACAATATGCAATAACAATACAAATGTTACACATTATACACATAGTTGTTTGAACCATAACCAGTTAAGTTACATATTTAGTTATCTATATAACTAACATTACCATATTAGTAGATTAACTAATGTAAGCTAGCTGGATAAATGAAAAGTATGAGAAAAGATACATAATTTATGAGACTAACAGGACAGGGATTAATTAGCAAAACCCAGTCATTTAATTATTGATTTAAGTATGTTACATGCTACCTAGCTGAGCTTTAACTGTCTATCCTCCGTGAGTCTGTATGTTTATTCTGTATGGGTCAGGGAGGGTGTGATTTTGTTAGAAGATAGAGCCAGTTCATAGTACTGTTCAAAAGCTACGTCACGCGTGTCTATTTTTAGAATTTGGCACACCCAGTGCTGCATATATGCAAAGAAAAATATCCCCATATTTACAGTAGCCTATGCGGTGTCACCAATGACCATACGGTTCGGTAGTTTTCGGTACATCGGGGGGGAAATGCCACATCCGTCAAATCTTGTACCGTCTCCAGCTCTCAAGAAAACCAGTGGCGGCATCCACATTAGCTTTCTTCAGTTAGTCCATTTAGCGAGTAATAGCCTACAATTATTTTTATTTGCATTGTAAAGTTGTGCACATTTTATCAACATTATTTGTGGATGCATATAGGCTAGACTTCTTCCTTCTCCGCACTTGGAGAATATTCATGGCGGAGATCTGCAATGTGCGGATTTTTTATTGCTAGTTAAGATTAATGCTAACACGGTAGTTCAGAGTGGTGTGTTTTTTCCGTTAAGTGTATGCTACTTGGTAATTAGCTAAATGATAAATAAGAAAAATCAGTTTTAATCTCCCTATACCACGAAGACGCTGCGTGTTACTTACCAACTCATCATTAGTGAGATCGATGGCACGCTCGTACTGAAAGCGAACCGTACTGTGACTTTTCTGTGCAATGCTGCATTAGCATTCTAACAGTAACGTTACATAACTTACCTATACAATTTAACTTGGTTCTAGTGATATGATATACCCACACGACCTAACCGAACATCTTGGACCAGTGGTTGAGTTACTTCAGAGGCTATTGTTACCGTAGCTAGCTAGCTAGCTAGCTAACGTTAACTGATCACCAACCATATCATCAACTGACTGCATATCACTTACTTTTCTGGGTGCATCCTTGACAGATGTCTGTTGAAGTTTGAGGTTGTCCCGGTCTTCTCCTCAATAGTTCGTTTACATATCGAACATCTAGCAGTGATCTTGCTGGAATTTGTTGTAAAATCTGTGTAAGCAAAGAGCACAATTCGGGGCGTCTCTTTAGGCATCTTCGCGCTACTGAACATGACGGTATGCACGCCATGTGAATCCGCATGTAGGTGGAACACACGTGCCTGCCCTTACACGAAATTGAATAATGTTACAGTATTAATATAGCTATCAATATATTTTAATAGGGCCTATTATTTAAAAAAAATCCAACAAAAACAGTCTTTATCAATTAAAAAGTCAGAGTCCGGGTCTCCAACTTCCGAGTCCGAATGCAGTAAATTCGCGAGTCCGAGTCCAAGTCCGAGTCATCAGTGCTCAAGTCCAAGTCGAGTCACGAGTCATGAAAATCAGGACTCGAGTCGGACTCGAGTCCGAGTCCTGGACTCGAGTTCTACAACACTGGCTGAATGTATTTCTTTTCAGTTTCATTATTAGTTGGTTTAACAAGAATCCTGTCATGTTGGTGCACTAATGTATTACAGCCTGGGTTCAGACTGCTGTTTCTGTCTATTGTAAAATGGACAGTCAGTGCATCCCTCTTTCTCCTTCCCTGTCCCTCTTTTTTCCCCACTCCAACTTCATCACTTCACAAGTTACGTTATTCAATCTACTACTACTACAACTACTACTACTTTCGGCTGCTCCCGTTAGGGGTCGCCACAGCGGATCATCCGTTTCCATTTCTTCCTGTCTTCTGCGTCTTCCTCTGTCACACCAGCCACCTGCATGTCTTCCCTCACCACATCCATAAACCTCCTCTTTGGCCTTCCTCTTCTCCTCTTCCCTGGCAGCTCCATATTCAGCATCCTTCTCCCAATATACTCAGCATCTCTCCTCCACACATGTCCAAGCCATCTCAATCTTGCCTCTCTTGCTTTGTCTCCAAACCGTCCAACCTGAGCGGTCCCTCTAATATAATCGTTCCTAATCCTGTCCTTCTTCGTTACTCCCAGTGAAAATCTTAGCATCTTCAACTTTGCCACCTCCAGCTCCGCCTCCTGTCTTTTCGTCAGTGCCACTGTCTCCAAACCATATAACATAGCTGGTCTCACAACCATCTTGTAAACTTTCCCTTTAACTCTTGCTGATACCCTTCTGTCGCATATCACTCCTGACACACTTCTCCACCCACTCCAACCTGCCTGCACTCTCTTTTTCACCTCTCTACTGCACTTCCCGTTACTTTGGACAGTTGACCCCAAGTATTTAAACTCAAATGCCTTTGTCACCTCCACTCCTTGCATCCTGACCATTCCACTGTCCTCTCTCTCATTCACGCATAGTTATTCCATCTTGCTCCTACTGACTTTCATTCCTCTTCTCTCCAGTGCATACCTCCACCTCTCCAGGCTCTCCTCAACCTGCACCCTACTCTCGCTACAGATCACAATGTCATCCGCGAACATCATCGTCCATGGAGACTCCTGCCTGATCTTGTCCGTCAACCTGTCCATCACCATTGCAAACAAGAAAGGGCTAAGAGCCGATCCTTGATGTAATCCCACCTCCACCTTTAACCCATCTGTCATTCTAACCGCACACCTCACCATTGTCACACTTCCCTCATACGTATCCTGCACCACTCCTACATACTTCTCTGCAACTCCTGACTTCCTCATACAATACCAAACCTCCTCTCTCAGCACTCTGTCATAAGCTTTCTCTAAATCTACAAAGACACAATGCAACTCTTTCTGGCCTTCTCTATACTTCTCAATCAACATTCTCAAAGCAAACATTGCATCTGTGGTGCTCTTTCGTGGCATGAAACCATACTGCTGCTCGCTGATCGTCACCTCTCCTCTTAACCTAGCTTCTATTACTCTTTCCCAAATCTTCATGCTGTGGCTGATCAACTTTATACCTCTGTAGTTGTTACAGTTCTGCAGAACGCCCTTGTTCTTGAAAATCGGTACCAGTATGCTTCTTCTCCACTCCTCAGGCATCCTCTCACTTTCCAGGATTGTGTTAAACAATCTAGTTAAAAACTCCACTGCCATCTCTCCTAAACATCTCCATGCCTCCACAGGTATGTCATCAGGACCAACTGCCTTTCCATTCTTCATCCTCTTCATAGCTGCCCTCACTTCCTCCTTGCTAATCCGCTGAACTTCCTGATTCACTATCCCTACATCATCCAACCTTTTCTCTCTCTCATTTTCTTCATTCATCAGCCCCTCAAAGTATTCCTTCCACCTTCTTAGCACACTCTCCTCGCTTGTCAGCACATTTCCATCTCTATCCTTGATTGCCCTAACTTGCTGCACATCCTTTGCAGCTTGGTCCCTTTGTCTAGCCAATCTGTACAAGTCCTTTTCTCCTTCCTTAGTGTCTAATCTGTCATACAACTCACCATACGCCTTTTCCTTTGCCTTTGCCACCTCTCTCTTTGCTTTACGCTGCATCTCCTTGTACTCCTGTCTACTTTCTTCATCTCTCTGACTATCCCACTTCTTCTTTGCCAACCTTTTCCTCTGTATAATTTGCTGTACTTCCTCATTCCACCACCAAGTCTCCTTGTCTTCCTTCCTCTGTCCTGATGACACACCAAGTACCTTCCTAGCTGTCTCCCTCACTATTTCTGCAGTGGTTTTCCAGCCATCTGGCAACCCTTCACTACCACCCAGGGCCTGTCTTAACTCCTGCCTGAACTCCACACAACAGTCTTCCTTCTTCAACTTCCACCATTTGATCTTCGGCCGTGTCTTCACTCACTTCCTCTTCTTGGTCTCCAAAGTCATCCTACAGACCACCATCCGATGCTGCCTAGCTACGCTCTCCCCTGTCACCACCTTGCAGTCTCCAATCCCTTTTAGATGGTGCCTTCTACATAAGATATAGTCCACCTGTGTGCACTTTCCTCCACTCTTGTACGTCACCCTGTGTTCCTCCCTCTTCTTGAAGTATGTATTCACCACAGCCATTTCCATCCTTTTCGCAAAATCGACCACCATTTGTCCTTCCACATTTCTCTTCTTGACTCCATACCTTCCCATCACCTCCTCATCACCTCTGTTCCCTTCACCAACATGTCCATTGAAGTCCGCTCCAATCACCACTCTCTCCTCCTTGGGTACCCTCTCCACCATGTCGTCCAACTCATTCCAGAATTCTTCTTTTTCATCCATCTCACACCCAACTTGCGGGGCATATGCGCTGATAACATTCAGCAATAAACCTTCAATTTCCAGCTTCATACTCATCACTCTGTCTGACACTCTCTTCACCTCCAGCACGCTCTTGACATACTCTTCCTTCAGAATTACCCCTACCCCATTTCTCCTCCCATTCACACCATGGTAGAAGAGTTTGAATCCACCTCCGATACTCCTGGCCTTACTCCCCTTCCACCTGGTCTCTTGCACACACAGTATGCCTACCTTTCTTCTTTCCATCATGTCAGCCAGCTCTCTCCCTTTACCAGTCATAGTGCCAACATTCAAAGTTCCAACTCTCACCTCCACATGCCTACCCTTCCTCCTCTCTAGCTGCCTCTGGACATGCTTTCCCCCTCTCCTTCTCCTTCGCCCAACAGTAGCATAGTTTCCACCGACACCCTGCTGGTTAACAGTACCGGTGGCGGTCGTTGGTAACCCGGGCCTCGACCGTTCCGGTATGTAAGTCTTATTTATGATCCGCATATTTGATTTGGCAAAGATTTTACGCCGGATGCCCTTCCTGACGCAACCCTCCCCATTTGTCCGGGCTTGGGACCGGCACTAAGGATGTACTGGCTTGTGCATCCTCAGTGGCTGGGTTAAGTTACGTTATTCAATCTGCTCTTCATATTCCTTTTCTTTCTCTTTCCCTCTCTCTCTCTTTTCTACCCTCGCTCTCCTTATCTACCTACACCCAACTCTCCCTCTGTCCATCCTCTCATCTCTTTTTCTGTCTCTCGCTCCTTCCTCCCTCCCAGGTGGAGAGCTGTACACCGGCCTGACGGCAGACTTCTTGGGGAGGGACTCGGTGATCTTGAGGAGTATGGGAGGTCGCTCCACCATGAGGACAGAGACGGACCAGAGACTGCTGCATGGTACTGCTGTGAAAGCCAACCGTTTCATGCATGCATGCACACAGATAAGACAAATGCACCGTTTAACAACACCGAATGTGTAAACTGCTACGTTTTGCAGCGTAGGCATTACACTGGGCGCTTGATGGGCGTCTTCATGTATGAACTTGATGTAATAACATATGAATATAGATGTAAGACCACATGTATTCTTCTTTGCCGTTGTGCTGAATATACCCTTGAAATAGTGTATAAATGCCTGTAAATGGATGATTGGGTAACAACTGTGTGCAAGAAAGAGTTGCTGAAGGGAAGCTTTGGTGTGCATCCCTCCCATAATGTTGTTTATTCGCTTCTATAGTCCTCAGTAGAAAGTCCATTAAGTTGAAGCTCATGAATGGACGGTGGCTTATAACATTTTCCTCCTTTTTTCTGCACTGTTTTCACAAGCTAACCCCTTCTCGCTCCCTCTCAAAGACAAAGTCAAAGTAATTTTTCTTGATCATGTACATGTGGTACACGGATAGTGAGTCGTGTTCCTATATCTCGCTCTCAGGCATGTCCAGATAAGAGTATCTTGTACGGAAATGTAGATCAACATGGTATAAACAGTTGCAGAGGCTGTCAGTTGTCTAATCTTTTGCTTTCTCTCTCTATCATCCACACCTCTCCCCCTCTAGACCCAAAGTTCATCGCCGCCCACCTGATACCCGACAATGATGACCGAGACAACGACAAAGTGTACTTCTTCTTCACAGAGAAGGCCACGGAGGCAGGGGACAGGGAAGGGGCCATTCACACACGGGTCGGACGAGTGTGCGCGGTGAGGCCACTTTTTCAGCTGTGCAAGATGCTGTATTTTTATTCATATTTTAATTTGTAAAGTCGCAGAATAGAATGGCAGTGTCATATATGCTAAATTACTGAAATAGAGCAGAATAGAAGCCCAAAATATCATGTAAAAGATGCCAGCACTGTCAGTATTGAAGCCCAGTGCAAGACCAAAGTCTAAGCTAATGAGAAATGGAAGTATTTAGGGAGTCCAGGTACCGTAGCGGTCTGTTCCATTGCCTACCAACACAGGGATCGCCGGTTCGAATTCCCCTTGTTGCCTCTGGTTTGGTCGAGCGTCCCTACAGACACAATTGGCCGTGTCTGCGGGTGGGAAGCCGGATGTGGGTATGCATCCTGGTCGCTGCACTAGCGCCTCCTCTGGTTTGTCGGGGCACCTGTTCGGGGGGAGGGGGAACTGGGGGGAATAGTGTGATCCTCCCACATGCTACGTCCCCCTGGTGAAACTCCTCACTGTCAGGTGAAAAGAAGCGGCTGGCGACACCACATGTATCGGAGGAGGCATGTGGTAGTCTGCAGCCCTCCCCGGATTGACAGAGGGGGTTGGAGCAGCGATTGGGACAACTCGGAAGAGTGGAGTAACTGGCCGGATACAATTGGGGAGAAAAAGGTGGAAAAAGTCCACAAAAAAAAAAAAAGGAAGTAGTTTAGAGGGTCTTTTGCCAAAATGCGTCATTGTGGGCAAGTTGTGGTGGTGGGGGGGAGTTTCTTGGGGGAGTATTGCTTTGTTGGGAGGAGGGGGTGTGGGGCATTCGAGGGCGTCTCAGTTGTTTTACAGTGCTTGAATGCACACCAGGGATTTCAGCTTGATAGAGTGATAGGTTAACTTTTTCAGACAAGCCCATGCGGACATTCTGTGGGGGGATGTTGGATGGAAGAGAGAAAGAGAGGGAGAAGTAGGGAGGCTAGATGGAGGGAGAGCAGCGGAAGAAATAGAGAGAGCAAGAGACAGTAAGCTACTTACAATGTATACATAATCTTTGGTAGTCAGCTGAGTTTGCTATATATACCGATTTGCTTCGCTTTCTAAATTACTCTCGTTATTTTCCAGTTAGCCGTAGTTGTGGGCACATAGCTTTGAGTTGAGTTGAGTTGAGAGAAACTCGTCTGAGTTAAGCGAGACACTAACAAGTTTGAGAAGGTCACATAGGATAGAACTCTTCTCATGGGTACCTTTGGGAGGTCAAAACATCACCATATATTCTGAGTTACATGTAACACAGCTGTCAAACTGTTAAAACCCCCTCTTCCCTACCGCCGTCGACTATTTAGGTCATTGATTCAGTTTAGACAGTCCTGTGTAAACTGTATGTACAGCACACCACGGATGCAGGTATGCGTGGAAGTGGAAGCAATTAAACATACATATACATATACATATACAGCACTCAGCTGCAGGTGTTCCCTTCAGAGACTGCCGGTCTGTGCCAGAAGTCGAGTCCATGCACTCTGCTGCCTAAATCTCCGTGGCAAAGTCTCTATTTCTCTCTCCTCACCCTCCTCCTCCTCCTCACAAGCTTTCTGTTTCTTCTCTATCCTGTCCCCCCCACCCTCTTTCTTTTCTTTTTTCCTTCTGTCTTCTGTTATCCAATCTCTCTTTCTCTCTGTTTATTGTAGTTATTCTGTCTTCAGCTCACCATCCCTCTCTCTCTCCTGATCCCTCTCTCCCCAAACATGTATTCATATAGTTAGCATCACTTCCTCCATAGAGCCTCTTGCCAAGAAAGCAATTATCATCGCTGATCCTCATTATGCACAAGTGCACATGCACACAGACACACAGGGCAGGCAGTGTATTCAAATTTACCAAGAGGGTTTAATGAGGGACATGTTTTATTTCTCTCTCTCCCTCTCTCTCTCTCTCTCTCTCTCTCTCTCTCTCTCTCTCTCTCTCTTTCACACACACACACACACACACACATTCCTGTAGTGTATATATATTATGTGTCCCTGTATACCAGATCATTGCACTGTAATTCTGCATGCTAAGGACAAGTGACTGTGCTCGCATCTCTCTAACCCATGATCTCTGCCTCTCTCAAACACAGACCGCTTATATAGAGCTAGTTTAAAATGTCCTTTGGCTCAGGTTTTATAAACTTAATGCGGTTTTTATGGCTGGACCTATAGTTTATGACATGTTTGTCATCTCAGTTAGTATGCTGGCACGTCAGAGGACTGCAGGAGACAGAGTTGGGTATGGGTTAATATAGTTTACGGTAAAAAATACTGCTGCGGGTTTGGTTTAGCTCCTTCTAGGCTATATCATGATGATGAAGTTTAATATCCATAGCAGAGTGGAACGAATTTTTTTTTTCATTCTATATTTAAATTTTAGTCACATGCTGTGGATATTTTTCGTTCTTCTAAACTATCAAGTCGCAACGAATCCAACAGTGCAACATGTTTCAACTCCTAAATCACTCCAATTACATGCAAGCCGTAAGGGGTGCAAAGTTATTTAAAAGAGTTTAATGCAAACTTAAGTCGTATGTTAGGTGTGGGGTGGGGGCTAAGTGTTCTTAAGGTTCATTCATGATAAATGCACACCCTTTAGTGCAGCAGATGGAATCTACTCATATATTTTCGTAATGTGTGTGTGTGTGTTAGTTAGTGTAGATAGCGGGACCGAAAACTAAAGCATTTATGATCCTAATTCTTTTTGGAGGTGGTAGGTATTGTCTCGGAGAGTAAGGGAAAAATCCCAGAAAAGTAAAATTATGCATAATTATGCATAAATATGCAAAATATGCATATTTCTAAAAATGGCTAAAAACCACTTTTCTCAGCATTTCATATGATTCTGAGCATCTTTCATTTTTTTCACCTATATACAATTTTTTTCTGGGACTTAGAAATGTTTTGGCATTATGCAAAATATATACATTTTTGCAAAAATGCACTTATGATCCTCATTTTTTTTGGACGTGGTAGGTATTGTTCCAGAGAGGACCAGAAAAATAGCAGAATATTAAAATATAATTATAATAATTATGCATAACTATGCAAAATATGCATTTTCTAAAAATGGCTAAAAACCACTTTTCTCGGCATTTAAGATGATTCTGAGCATTTGGGGGGAGGGAGCTGGAGTGGGGGGGTAAACCACTTTTCTCGGCATTTCAGATGATTCTGAGCATTTGGGGGGAGGGAGTTGGAGTGGGGGGGGTTTAGGGGCAGGGGGAAGGCGGTTAGCTGGCAGGATGAAGAGGAGGGAGATTTAGACGGGTGGATAACCAAACCGCTACATTGTAGCGGGGTTCTTCTAGTAGCATCATATTGTGTAAACAACATAACAGGTGGCCTGCAAGTTTGTGATGTCAAAAACTATATATATATTTATTTTTTTTTAAAAAGGACCCCCCCCCCCCTTTTCTCCCCAATTGTACTTTGGCCAATTACCCCACTCTTCCGAGCCATCCTGGTCGCTGCTTCACCCCCCTCTGCCGATCCGGGAAGGGCTGCAGACTACCACATATCCCCTCCAATACATGTGGAGTCGCCAGCTACTTCTTTTCACCTGACAGTGAGGAGTTTTACCAGGGGGATGTAGCACATGGGAGGATCACACTACCCCCCCCAAACAGGCGCCCCGACTGACCAGAGGAAGTGCTAGTGCAGCGACCAGGACACACACCCATATCCGGCTTCCCACCCGCAGACACGGACAATTGTGCCTGTAGGGATGCCCGACCAAGCCAGAGGTAACACAGGGATTTGAACTGGTGATCCCCATGTTGGTAGGCAATGGAATAGACCGCTACACTATCCGGATGCTGTCAAAAACTATATTTCAAAGTCAAAGAAAACTTTACTCTATTGCACCCAGTGGTAAATTTATATCACAATCAGGGGATTCTGACAACTCCACTGCACACACTATGGGACAGTCAAAACGTTCCTAAAGTATAAAATAAGTAAGAAATTTGACTGGAAAACATGAATAGTGCCTTTTTGCAAGACTATATGTGTTCTTTTTCTCTGTCATCAAGGTATCAAAATGATCATGAACGACTGTGTGTGTGTGTGTGTGTGTGTGTGTGTGTGTGTGTGTGTGTGTGTGTGTGTGTGTGTGTGTGTGTGTGTGTTTGCTGGCTTGCTCCACCAGAATGATGTTGGTGGTCAGAGAGTTCTGGTGAACAAGTGGAGCACCTTCATCAAAGCCAGACTGGTCTGCTCGGTCCCAGGACCTCATGGCATTGACACACACTTCAATCAACTAGGTGAGACACACACCAACATGCTTATGCAAACAAACATACACCACAGCAAGCACACACATGCAAACACAAACGTACACAAAACTAACACACATCAGTTGGTCAAGTGAGAGACATAATTACATAAACACACACACACCACTGTGTAGCAGTGCACACATTATGTTGCACACTGTAAATTTATCTTATCTTCAACCCATTTATAGCCTTACTTGTATACACCCAACCGATCACAAACACAGATGTTTATCAAGGCAGTCTATGAAAACAAAAGACGTTATGTTGCTGCAGTCACTCAAGTTATTCTGCACACACCCACACACACTCTCACACATGTGCAGTAACTGGTATTGTTTTGGTCTGTGAAACCAGAGGATGTATTCCTGCTCAGGACCAAGGATGAGAGGAACCCAGATGTGTACGCCATCTTCAGCACCATCAGGTAAACTCAGTACAGGGCATTTCTTCTGTGCATTTATTGTTTATTCAGATAAATCACACAAACTGACACAACACTTAAGAAAAGTGGAAAATAATGTGATGAGTATATGGTTTAATGATTTATTCAGTAACTAGTTTGTAAGTTATTGTAATAATAACACATGCATTTATGATGAACATTTTATTTGAGCAGAAAAGTCTTGGTGGTTATAGCTTCCTGCAGTTTCCATATAGATATTAGAATGCAGATATTAAAAGGTGTGGTTTTAGGCTTTCACTGACACATCTCTCTCTTTTCTTTCCCCCCACAGTAACGTCTTTCAGGGTTTTGCCGTCTGTGTTTACCGTATGGCGGACATCAGGGAGGCCTTCAATGGGCCCTTTGCTCATAAAGAGGGGCCTGACTTCCAGTGGGGGGCCTACGAAGGCAGGGTCCCGTACCCAAGGCCCGGTGTGGTGAGTAAATTCATCTCTTAACCAATCGTTCACAAACAAATTGCTCTTTCTAGTGTGTGGCATAATGGGTAGCTCTGTAGTGTCAGTGTACTTACTCCTGAAACACAGTTTTATTGTTTTTTTCAGACAAGGTGATATATTTACAGTGAGTTCGCACCTGCTGGTGAACTAGTTGACAGACATCTGCCCTGCAAGGATGGGCAACATGATCCAGAAAGGGCCGGTGTGGGTGCAGGTCTTTGTTCCAACCGAGCAGTTTCCACCTGAGTCTACAAATCAAGGTCCTTAGCGAAGACTATTGGTTGACTAATAGAATCAGGTGTGTAACTGCTTGGTTGGAATAAAGACCTGCACCCACACCAGCCCTTTCTGGATCATGTTGCCCATCCATGCCTCAGTGCATGGCTGGCTGCAATTAATTTGCTGTGTTGCATATAAGTGGTTCAGTTGCCTTGTTGGAAAGTGTCTCCATTTCCGTTGCCATTACACTGCCTTTCAGTTACACCTCTATGTTAACACCTCGAGCAAGTATATGAACATCGGTATATACGGCTCCATTTTTGACTGCGGTTCATTACAAGAGGTAGGCATTTCATTGCCACTGGGGTCCCCCATACCACCCATACTAGTGATGGAGTTGTGGAACAAGGACACTTTGGATGAAAGCAGGCAGCGCATCCTCTTCTCATGTAGTGCCACAACATGACACATGTACATTACTGTCTGTACAGAATGGCTCAGTAGCATTGCCTCAGCTGCTAACTTTGACAAAAAGACTCAGGTATGCTACATATTTAGGAAAGAATCAGAGACAGACCGAAAGACGGGGGAAAGACAGACGGAGAGCGAGAGCCCTAAGCAATGGGGGAAGAAAATAGGAGAGGAGAAAAAGGGTAGAAAGTCTAAATACAAGTTTTCTTTATAGTGGTCAGTTTGCAGTTAGTATCAAGTTTATGTTCTTGATTTATGCTTAAAACGACTGAACTGGGTAAACTTTCTGTACTAGACCCATGAGGCAGAATGAAATGGAAAAATCATCAGTAGGAAAACAACTGACAAGGGATTGAAAGTCTCCATATCGGTAAAGTAAACTGCTATTATGTGGTAGTCCAGCTGTGGTCACTGTATACAGCACAGACCCTTCTCCTGGTTTACATCTGTAGACTTGGGAGACTTCTGTCATGCTTCGTCAACCTTGTAATACCCACAAACACACGTGTGAGTGGCACACATGTACACACGCACGCGCGCGCACACACATACACACACAAACACACACACACAAACACACACACATACACACACACACAGATGTCAGGCGTGTAATTCCTCCTCATTACGGGGTAAATGAGAGCGTCTTGAGGCAGAGGTAAGATGTATAATGTGAGAACAGGGCAGACACCTCAGTGGTTTCACTCCACTGACTCTCTGATTGCCAAGAATGCCTTGGGTGGAAATACAGAGAGAGGGAGAGGGAGAGAAAAAGAGAGAAAAGCGAGAGAGGGAGAGAGCACAAGTGAAATGCTGGTCAGAGAAAGGAAAACAACTGGAGGAGAAGAAAAGGGATGAGGGATGGGAGGGAAGGGAAAAGAGGGAAGAAAGAGAGGAAAAAGAAAGGGGGGCGGGGGTTATTAATCTTAAAGTAAGGCTGAATGTTATCTCTTCCCAAGATTAAACCTCTTATTTCTTATCTCAATTTATCTTTCTGTCCCCCTCCTTCTTTTCTTGAACGGTACTTATCCTACCTAAAATTGCAGCATAATCGTTGCTTTTGCAGCCAGCAAGCATTAAAAACATTACTGGAAAATTACACAACACATAACTACATGAGCATGAGACAAATCATCGTCGTCATCATCATCATCATCATCGCTTTCAGATTCAAAGTCATTGGCACCGACCAATCACAGCTGTCTTCCTGTTTGGTCTAGCATTAACCGCAAGCCTAAAGCAGTAGAGATAAAGAAGCTGGACCCTTGTATTTCCTGTGGCAGTAGCGAGGCCGAGGTCAAAGGGCGCTGCTCAAACACAAAAGTTAAAGGGATGAGCAGAGTTGGCGATGATAGCATTCACTTTATTTATCTGGCTTGCTGTATCCTCTTTGTTCTCATCTGTTTTTAGTTTACTACTATCTCCAGTGGATTTCCCTGCGTCGCTTCGGCACTGGCAGAGCATATTTGCATTAGATTAAAGGCCCCCTTATCTCGGTTTTTCATCGTCATGGATACATGCTCCACTCTGTCTAATGTCCATCACTTGTGCCCTTGCTGGGCTCATTGTGTAGGAAACCCCCCCACACATTGGAAATAATAGTTAACAAACCGCCTCCTGGGCGGGTTTTCATCAGTACTGCTGAATGGCTCTAGAAACTTCATTGGAGAGAGATTGGGTGGATGGGCCGGGATGACATTAACCATCCATCCATCCATTATCTAAGCCGCTTATCTGAATTTGGGATGCGGGTACTGGAGCCTATCCCAGCAGTCACTGGGAGGCAGGCGGGGAGACACCCTGGACAGGCCGCCAGTCCGTCACAGGGCCGACACATTCACACCTAGGGACAATTTAGTACGGCTGATTCACCTGACCTAAATGTCTTTGGACTGTGGGAGGAAACCAAAGCACCCAGAGGAAACCCACGCAGACACGGGGAGAACATGCAAACTCCGCACAGAGGATGACCCGGGATGATCCCCCAAGGTTGGACAACCCCAGGGTTCGAACCTAGATCTTCTTGCTGTGAGGCGACCGTGGTAACCGCTGCGCCACCGTGCCGCCCGACATTGAGCATTTTTTACATTTGTGTCAGAATTTATCTGCTGTAAAAAGTTTCAGCTGACCTTTCGTGAGCTTCTATGGTGTTCTTACCTGGAGCTTGCCTTGTATTATTGTTATGATAACAACCTGATGATATATTTGTCTACTTTGCTGGCTCATGTAAAAAAAAATGTGCGTTGCACAACAGACATATATTTTTTGCTATTTTAATCAAAAAGGGTTTAGAATGGAGGCTATGCCTTTATATCCATAACATATTAGATTTTTGAGTGGGGAGGGGGGTTGCATTTTTCATCAAAGGGATCTAGTCTTGATCCCCCAAATCCCTCACCTGTTTTCTCTCCATCCTAATTGTATGAGAACTCATCTTCTCCATTTGCCATAGTTTTCCATTGCATGACTCGGGGCCTCGCTGACTTATTTATGATATTTTGTCTGGATGTTTTTCTCGGTTTTGATCGTCCTCATCCTTGATCTGCGCTGAGAGGAGCCAAGTTGGATTGGGTTGTGGAGCTTTCATTTTCTTTTTTTCATCCGGCAGGTTTTAGGCCGAATACCTTAATACCTGTTACCTGATTGTGTCAGCTCCCATCTCTCATGCTCACCGTGTGTCTCGGGCCTCCAGACCTCACCCAGCAGACCTTCTGCGGAAGTCTGTTTTCATTCAGCACGGTCGTACACTTCACTTCGGTTTCAATATCTCTAAAATATGTCCACATCTGTAAGTTTTTATTCTCATCTATTATATTTATAGACTGTAAAAGTCTCCTGATACTTTAAACAATCCATAATAGGTATTACTTTCCATTCGGCCATCATAGACTTAAATCTGTTTTTCCAGCAATAAAATAAAAATAAAAAATATGACCTGTAGTGTCAGTCATAGAGAAATGTGCAATCTTAAATTTATTGTAAATTAATGAATAGAAATGATGGTCTAATTTAGCCCTCAGATGGTGGTAAGGGTCACATTTATGAATTGATGTTATACAGCGCTAAGCTCTAATTAGGTAGTATGTAAGACACACGTCGTTTGATACGGAGCTATGAGCTATAGGATGAATACCTGTCGCTGGCTTTTCCCCTGAGACTGGACTCTGAGTGCAGGTGAGTCAAACCAGAACCACTGAGGCTGATTTAGAAACCAGCAAAGTAATCCTGCGGTATTTGGCTGTCATCTCTTCCCCAACACCCCTCCCTCCTCTCCT
Organism: Lampris incognitus; assembly: GCF_029633865.1. NCBI lineage: Eukaryota > Metazoa > Chordata > Actinopteri > Lampriformes > Lampridae > Lampris > Lampris incognitus. The sequence continues at coordinate 33,259,967 of NC_079212.1, forward strand.
GGGGCTGGTTGTTGCTAACGGGCCAATTTACTATACACTCTACAGTAGGGCTTTTACATGTACAGTCCTCTATAGAGACACACACACACATACACACATAGATGGTTATAATGGAAGTGGATAGGAGTCGGACAAACCTGCTTCCCTTCAGTCCTTCTCGTTCATTCTCGCATGGCTGTCAGTAGATGACGATAAGCAGAAGGGTTGACGGCATGTTCTGACATATCCCATGTCACCTTTTGTTAAGACACAAAATCAATGATCAAATGGATAATAAACAGTTTTGCCTTGGTTGGCTCATTCCTACAGTAGTGAAGAGTTGGGAGTCCAGTCTGACTCAGGGTTCACCGGTTGTCCAATTAGACAATGAGCAGCTGAAATTTGACTGACATGCTGAGAGTGTGTATTGGTAGCTACGTAGGGGTGTGTGTGTGTGTGTGTGTGTGTGTGTGGAGAGAAAATAAAAAATATATATATCCCATCGATCCATTATCCAAACTGTTTATCTTGTCCTCAGGGTCGCGGCGATGCTGGAGCCTATCCCAGCAGTCATATATATATATATGTAATTGTATTGATGCTAGATGAATCTCTTCAGTACCGAATGTATTTATTTGGTGCATTTTCACCCCACATACTGATTCATACACACACAGGAATGAGCTGAAGATTAAAAAAAGTGACAATTCACATTATTTTAGTGATTCTGAAGTGAATCTCGCAGGGTTACTTACCTCATAGCTGACGTGTAGAGCTTAACTTTGAATCCAAATTGTATACATCTCAGTAAAAAAAAAAAAAAATGCTGACTCACGGTGTTTATTTGAGCAATTCATCATTCACTCATGTAGTTACCGTTACTGTGATGGAGAGCAGAGCAAACATTTGCTTTCCAGCCCCCACGCTGATCGTAAAGAACGGAAATTCATGACATTTAGTCGTTTTTTTGTGAAATGGAGAAAAAGCACTTTTACACAATTTACTCCAATAGCTTGTATATTTCCTGACACCAACATTCCTCCTGTTGCCCCTTTGGATGTGGACCCCGGCCAACACGAGCAGGGCTATTATGAGGATCAGTTACTGTTATGTTAAGGGAGAAAATCAACACTTCCAACGTATGGATGGACTGTGTGCAGTACGTACCCGTGGCATTTATATTAGCTGCTTAATAAGGTGATCAAAAGATCCAGTCGAATCCCTAAAGAAGCTCAGTTGCTGCACAGAATCATTATCAATTTCACTTTTCTACCCTTTCCAATGCCTCCGTCTATATGGTTGTCATCGTCGTGTCTCCTGTGTGTGTAGTTTTGTCAACCCTATGTCAGGCTTGTGTTTTCCTCTCTTTTTTATTGACAATTGCGGTGTTACCGTATCCCTTTGGTCTTAATTTGGCACGTCCTCTTTTCCCTCTCCTCCTCCTTTTCCTCTGCCTCTCTCCTGTGAAACTACTTTTGTCCCTTTTGACAGACGGCTTTATCGCACCTTCATCTTTCCCACGTATATTTTGATGTTGACTGCTTCCTTGGGATTTTTCTTTCAAGTGTGTCTGTCTGTTCTCTCCTCTATTACCCATGTAATATGACCCATCAGCTCTGTGCACAGTATTCAGGTTTCAGACTGTTCCCTGACTGTTCGTCCACCCCTCCTCCATTGCTCATGACTCTGTCCCACTTTTTCTCCATCTGTCTTCATCATCTGTCTTCTATTCCAATATATTTGTGTTACTTATTCATTTTTTGATCAATTTTACCTTTATTTAAACAGTATAAAGACATTAATATGCGTAAAGATACATACACAAAATGAATTATAGTCACTGAATTTGGCTACTAAAGAGTTTGACCGACAGTTAACAGCACCGAGCATTTCACCAGGAAATACCAAGCCTACATGGTACTTTAATCCCCCCTCCCTTCTCTCTGTCTCCCCTTCCCCCCTTAGTGCCCCAGTAAAATCACCAACCAGCCTGGCAGAGAGTTTGGCAGCACCAAGGACTTCCCTGACGCGGTGCTGCAGTTTGCCCGTGGACATCCTTTAATGTGGCGTCCAGTGTACCCGGCGCTGCGTCAGCCCGTGCTGGTGAAGGCTAACATTCCCTACCGGCTCAAACAGATCGTGGTGGACCGGGTGGAGGCCGAGGATGGGCAATACGATGTCATGTTCATCGGCACTGGTGAGTGTTTGTGTGTATGTCTCTATTTAAAATAACACAGTGTGGGCGTCCGGGTTGCGTAGCGGGCTATTCCGTTGCCTACCAACACGGGGATCGCCGGTTCGAGTCAGTGTAGGGAGGCTGTAAGTCTTTCATAGAAACTTGTGTGAATATATTTAGTATTCAGTTAAGTAACAAGACTTGGGGGGGCCTAGCATGTGGCTGGACCGTGTTTGGTCAATGTTTGAAATTCTAGCCAATTTGTTAGAGGGATGGTCAATGGTAGTGTCTATAATGTGAATTCCTGGATATGAAACGTTCATCTGCTATTTTCTGTAGTGGTGCCAGTAATATTTGTTGTTAAAGTGTACTGAAGTAGCATATCACATGACATGGTTAAGCTACAGTCGAGTAAAAATGAAGGCTATAAATGCAGTTGCAAGAACAATACTTTCCACTCACATCTTGGGATGTTTGATTTGAAAGCAAAGTTAATTTGATTGTAAGTATACCTATTCTAATTATCTCTTAACGCCCCCTCCTCTTTCACCTGTTTCTATCTGCAGATGTCTCTGGTTTTGAGACAATCTGTCAATACAGGGACTCACTCTTGTGCATCACTTGCAACTGCTATCTGCCCCTTCTCAAGGTCTGATTCACAAAATATATTGTGCTAGTGATATTGTAGTGCAAACACGCCCATCAAGTTTTGCAGCTGAGTGCAATTTGCCCTCGTTTTGCATCTGAATGCAATTATGTATGTGGCAAAATATAAATGGTGGCTTTGAGCCAAGAACACAGTAGGCAGGTTCAATGACATCCTTGATGTCAAGTATAGCAAGAATTGTTTGACCTGGCAACCTGTATCTGCAAATGATTTTGGTCTCAGTTAAATCAAAAAGTGATATTCTCCTTCGAAATATCCCGTCACGAGCACGCCTGGCATGACGATGCCTTCACCTGGCTACAATCACTGCTGCCATGATCACTGCAAAGTCTGGGCGTCAGTTACCACCAACTCTCTGAAGACACTGATAATTTTCACTCTGAGTCCGTGTGGCTGTTAGTGGTGGTGTTTGTGAATTGGATTTTTTTGCAATGAGGCTCATCTGCATAAAAGGGGCCAATTTTGCACCAAATGTACATACCTAATGTAACGTGCAAATAGCACCAGAGCACCAAGACACTATATGCTTGGCAGCACAGCTAGGTTTCACCCTTTGCGGGTACTTTGAGAATTACACAGTTTTTTTTTGTTTTTTTTGTGTGTCTTATTTGTGCAGGTTTTGCGGTCACAAAAGCCGCGCAATCCTTTTGTGAATTCGCCAGTGAGTGTTTTGTCAGAGTGATTGTTATTTGGGGTGCTTTAACTGTGCACTCTACGTCATGCCCCTCAGTGCTTGGCCGACCAATTGTGTTACATCAGTGACATAGTTGTTCACCTGATCCAGCGGCCCAATCATGTCAAACATGATCACTCAGTCATGCTAACATGATCGCTCAGTCAGGGACATTCATGTTTGTAGGCCTGGTCCAGCCAAAAAAGTGATTGATAGATTGACTGTGTATTGGAGAAGCAATATTGTTCTTTGGCCATATTACACTACCATCCCACTGGGGAATAATAACCAAATTCTCATTAGACCAGAGGTTTAGTTAAGTTAGTTGTTATCCTTGACCTTTGAGTTGTTGTGTTTTCTTGTCTTCCCAGACATCGGCACGGTGTTGAAGGTCATTGCTCTCCGCAGTGTCAACAGTCTGGAGACAGAGGAGATTACCCTGGAGGAGCTGCAGGTTTTTAAGGTATGTTTACTCCTCTGTGCTTCTTCTTTCTCTCTTCCCCCCTACATATCTGTATGAGATACCACCAGAGGATCCAAACACTTTAGCGACAGGTTCTTTTGATTTTGTCTTTGATTATCTCTCCTAAACGCTCTTTATATTCTGCTTCTCTTGATCATGTTCTACAGAAATGTCATTCAAATTAAACTGAAACACAAGAAAGTCCGTTTTTTTTCTTGTGCATCCTTCTATTGCTTTTCTACATACCCATAGCTTATACCGATATCCTGTTTCCCTGCTAATCCTTCTAATCCTTTAAGTCTTGCCTCCTATTTTGTTGTTTTTACCTAGAAGCTTTCAGCGCAGTGTGACTAACATCACAGAGACCTTTTGTCATCATAGGGTTTTTGTATATTTTTGTCATCACAGGTACCGACTCCAATCAAGTCGATGGACATATCAGTCAAAAGGGTGAGATGACATGATAATCATTATTTATAAATTCTATTTTTCAAACTCGTATTTAGCTTTGGCCACCTACTTTCCTACTTCAGTGAGTATAAATGATGTTGGGGGGGGTAACTTTTTGTGTCCTTTTGTGTCCATAAACCTACTGAGGTTTATCCTCATGTGTGTGTGTGTGTGAGAGAGAGAGAGAGGGGGGGGGGAGAGAGAGTGAGTGAATGTGTGTGAAAACAGTGTTGTGTAGTACCCATAATCAAAAATTCTGTGCACAAAGATATAACCTGTCCTGATGGGTGCCAATAATGTGAATGAGCCGATACCGGTACTTTATGATACTGGTAAAGCAGGAAGTAGGAAGCACACAGGAAGTAAAGCCTCCTGTTTGTTAAAAGACAGGAAGCAAAGGAGGATGTTTATAAAATAATGACAATATGAAAATTATAATGATACAATAATGATGATATGATAATACAGTTTATTTATATAACACATTTCCAGAACTCAAACACTTAAAAAAGGTAGAATAGCTTTTAGGTAGAATAGGTAGAATAGCTTTTACCCTACACATATCTATAAGATACTAGTAGGAAGTATGAAGGCAAAAATAACCAATGAATGAATGAACGAATAAGTAAATAAATGAATGAAAGAACTGTTGCAGCAAGTAAAAAGATGTTGATTGACCTCACTCTCCAGACATATTGTACAGATATGCATCAGCAGATTTCAAACTCTATTTCTTTTATTGTGTACTCCCACAGAGGGTCTTCCTCACTCTGTTTTTGACTTTTTTTCCTAATCCTTCTGCTGCCTTTAGCAAGCGTTATACATTGGCTCCCCGGCGGGTGTGGCCCAGGTGAAGCTGCATCGCTGTGAGACCTACGGGAAGGCCTGTGCTGAGTGCTGCCTGGCCAGGGACCCCTACTGCGCCTGGGACGGGGCGTCCTGCTCACGGTACCTGCCCAACAGCAAACGCCGCTACCGCAGGCAAGACATCCGCCACGGGAACCCCGTGCTGCAGTGTGTGGACCAGAATCTGAATGGTGAGTTACCGTATCTACCTCAGAGTCTGTGTTCACGAGTGTTTATCTGTGTGTGTGTGTGTGTGTGTGTGTGTGTGTGTGTGGGTGGGTTGGGGGGGGGTGCTCACGTTCTACTTAACGTCTAGGTTTACTCAATCTATTGACTCTCAAACCACAAACTGAGCTATGTTTAAAATATAACCATTACCGGTGTATCAAAGAGGGAAGTGCCAAATCTACAAACTATAAACTATTTACTTTACCACATGAACAAGTATGCACATTGTCAAGCTTTAAGTACTTGCTGCCGGTGTGTGTATGTGTGTGTGTCTGTGTGGTTTTTTTTCATGGCTTGTCATCATCATATTTCATTTTGTATAAAGTATTTATAAATATTTTGCTTATATCTATAATGTTTGTATCAATTTGCACAATTATTTATACCTTGACCACCTTATTTTACCCATTAGAGATAATGACGTTTACGTTGGCCTTGACCTACTTATGAAACAATAAATCTCAATGCCCCGCAGTAAACCTCCATCACCAAAGTTTAATTTGATCAAGAATTACATGAGGAAAAGGGTTCATGACATGAAAACCAATATATTATTAAAATGTACATTATAATCAAATCAAATCAATTTTATTTGTATAGCCCAATATCACAAATTACAAATTTGCCTCAAGGGACTTCACAGCAACACAACGTCCTGTCCTTAGACCCTCTAATTGGATAAGGAACAACTCCCTAAAGAAAAAAAAACCTTTAACAGAGAAAAAAAATAGGAAGAGACCTCAGGGAAAGCAACAGAGAAGGGATCTCTCTCCCAAGACAGACAACGTACAGTGGATGTTGTGTTTACGCAATTTACACAATACACCATTGAAAGAGGATAACACAGTTATAATGGACCTATAGAATTCATGAAAATGTATGAATTTATAAATGTAAGAATATGATGAACCAACTTGTCATGGTGTTAATCTCACAAAGCATATTTGACCAAATGATGCTCATAGGATCAGCAGTCCAACCAGTCCTTCGGGTGATCGATGATGAACATTCCTTAAACTGTTTTTACTAGGATCAAGGATTTCATTACACACTAGGAACTATTTACATGTAGGAAGGAGACTGTCTAGGAAGTCGCCACTACACTTTATAATGTATACTGTGTGTCTAGACTGTATGTGTTTCATGTCCAGGGGATGTTTTGTCACCAGACACAAGCCAAGCTGCATCTGGCTGAGGATTCAAATTTGTTTGTGTTTGTGTCTGTGTATGTGTATGTGTAAGTGTAAGTGTGTGTGTGAGTTTATATGCACATGTCCATGTGCCTGGTGTCAAAGTTAGTGTATCATACATAGTCTGTCTGCAGATGAAAGCTGATTTGTGGTTCCGTACAGAATCAGGTTTGTTAGTATATCTGAAGGTCCAATGTAAGCTACATGAGATGGATACTGACTGTGGTGGACGACATACGTGTTGTGTACCATAATAACACGTGTGTGTTTACAGTGTGAACATACCATACATGTAGAGGACAGTCCCTCACCGGCTCACTATACAAAATATGAGATGAACAGGGTCTTGTGCAGGGTCATATTTTGTGAGCCATGCTCAGGCTTGCCCAGATAGTCCCTCTTATTTCCCACCAGCATCCACACACTCATCAACACAAACACACACATAGGGACCGTAGGGACACTAACAAAGACATGCACAGACACGAATCAATATGGAAAAAAACATAGGTGGTGCACATGCACACACACACACACCACCACCACCACCAAGGCAGCTGTACACACAAAAAGAGCTCTGAAAAGATGCCATTATGTCAAACACTGGAATGTGGGCTATATTTATGGAGGACCATCACTGAACCCTGACCATTCTTGCAAGAGGAGACAAACGGCTAGGTAGACAGAATGATAGAGAGAGAGAGAAGAGAGAGAGAGGGCTAAAATAGCTTAGACTTACAGACTAATAGATTGAAGGCTCAAGTATTTAAGTCTGTATTGTGTCAAAAGGGAGCAGAGAGACAGAGATGAAGGGAGGACAGAGGGAAAAGATTGTAAAGTGGAACGAGAAAGCAACAGACGGTAGGGAGCTGAAAAAAAATGGGATGAACTAAGCAAGAGAGAGAGGGATGTTAGTATTGGATAAAAGAAAGAAAAAAAGAGGAATTGTTGAGGTGAGTCTGAGGTAAGAGGAGTAGGGAGAGATGAGACTGAGAGAGATAGAAAAGAGGGTTGTTCTGCGGGTTGTTTGCTCACCTGAACAGACGTGTGGTGCTGAGCCGAGGTGATGAAAGCTGTCTCTATTAAGGGCCTCTGCATGACCCGAAAACTTAAGAGGTCCCTTTGTGTCGAGGTGTCAAGGAAAAACTGATGACTTTCCTTTAAAAAAAAAAAAGAGATGTCCAACTGGTCGGTGAGGTGCACGTCAGTGTGCAACGTGACCAATCAAACAAGCTAAACTAGGGCTGTATTTGCCTGTTATCATTACCTTATATTAGTAAAAAAAGAAAGAAAGAAAGAAAGAAATATATGTGTTATTGAGATTTCTAGCAAGGCTTCGAATGATATTTAGCTAATTGCAAAGAAGACTTACAAATTTGTGTGATCCAACAGGCAGTTTCATTGCTCTGTGTTTAGCGGAGTTGGTGTTGTTCTTTACTTCCTTTTGTCAAGGCCGCTGTTGGTTCCGGCCACTCCAGCCCTGTTTCCATGTCTCATGTCTAAAGTCTCATGTCTTCTCCTGCTCTGACAACACCATCCCGGTCCCGACTCCTGTCCAGTTTCCTCCTGTTAGCCATTTGCCCCAAAGTGGTTGTTGATTATTCAGTCAAGTTTCAAATGTCTTTATGTATGCTCATAATCCAGGTAAGAAAATCACCTTTCTGTGATTTTCTTACACACAACATTTATAAAGAAACGTTTCTTCACTCATCTAAGTGACCTCTTCAGTCTCAACTGACTGCACGTATACTGTTTATAAGGGTGGGGATACCTGCGGACAGTTGAGACTGAAGAGGTCACTTAGATGAGCAATGAAACGTTTCTTTCAATAAACATGTCCAGATGAACTGATTCAATTCTGGGATCTGTGTATTTAAGTTTGGCTGTTTAGTTTGTTGGTAGTCAGAGCATTCCACATCTGTAGCACGTCTCTACCAAGTCACCACCATGTCACCACCATGGTGCCACATCTGTATCATGTGGCCACCATGTTCCCATGTCTGAAACAATGTCACCACCATGTTCCCACGTCTGAAACAATGTCAACCCCATGTTCCCATGTCTGTACCATGTGACCACCATATTCCCATGACACTGTCATGTTCTTGTCATGTGTGTTCCTGATACCCTCATGTTTCCTACGAGTAAACGTCTTGTTTAACCTGTTACCGCGTCTGCATTTGGGTCCTCAATTCTTGCTCCTGCAACACATTTGTTCAGATGAGTTGTCAAGTCAGGTCAGACTTTATTTATAGAGCACATTTCATACACAGGGTTGTGCTTTGATTTCATTATTAGTTTGTTGGGTGGTGACCCAACTATTGGTTGTCATTGAAGGCTTGGCTGGGCAGATAGCATTTCAGGCACACTTGTCGTTGTTATCTCAGTGCTATACCTGAATAAGTGCTTTGTGCATTTTGCTGGTGATGATAAGTTTGTTTAGGTAATGACCTAATGAATGTCTTCTGAATACCTTTGCTCCTGCCACAATATGATGGTTTATCCACGGGTATGGTGATGTGAATTTGGTGGATGTTTGGGTTGACACTACAGTGTTGTAGTGATGATATGGAGGTATTTGCACAATCTGGTGTTTTTCTGTAGTATTTTTTTAGCGCACCCCCTACAAAAGGAAATGTGTAAATTGGGTCAAGGAGACTGTAAACTGCTCCAGCATGACTCATGTCTGAAAGTCTTTGTGTTGACTGACACCAGGGTGGACACATTTATAATAGATGAGGTAAACCTGCCGTAGATGCTGAACAATGTGTGCATGGAGCATCTGTGACAAGAACACCACTCTTAGAGCAAGCTGTCACCGGTTCAAAACTGGCTTTTTTACTTGAGTTATTTAATTTTGCTGCCAGGGCCTGAAAACAGGAGCGGTCAAGACTGGTCAAGACCACTGATCGACGTAATAAACTCTGGATTGAAAATGTAATGGTAGATCGCCGTCTATGGCTGAAGCAAATGCAACGTCGAGTTGGTATTCCTTAAAAAGTCAGTTGTGTCTTAGGTTTCTACCGGCTTGTCATTATGACATTTAAAAAAGGATGTAGCATGCCTATACATGGGTGATAGCAACGTTAGAACAAATAATAATTTATCGTATGTCTGTGTTGTGATGTTATAGTTAACTGCATGGTATTAATTGTTGTGATAGTATAAATGGCACTTGGTATTAATTGTCAGTGGGTTTTAAGCACATTAATATTCACAACTTACAACAAACAATATTATGAACAGCATAAACGCTTCTGTAGGGGAAAACAAGTTTCTGATAATGTCTGTCCACTTAGATGAGCAGTAGTAGTAGAAACTCCTCTTCATTGGCTCCAAGTCCACTCTCAGCCAAATCACCAACCTCACACTCACAATTGATGGCACTACTGTCTCCCCTTCCTCCCAGTCACGCAACCTTGGTGTGATCCTTGATCCTACCCTCTCCCTTGAGCCCCATATCCGCCAATTGGTCAAATCCTCCTTCTACCACCTGTGCAACATTGCAAAAATAAGACCCTCTCTCACACGCCCTGCTGCTGAGAGCCTGATCCATGCCTTCATCTCCTCCCGCCTTGATTACTGCAACTCACTCCTCTATGGCATTAGTGCTAGCTCTATCAAGAGACTCCGATTGGTCCAGAACACATCCGCCTGACTTTTAACTTTCACCAAATCCTGGCACCACATCACCCCAGTCCTAAAAGACCTCCACTGGCTACCCATCTCCCACCGGATCAGTTACAAAATCCTGGTTCTTGCATATGAAGCCCTTCACAAACTGGCTCCCCCATACCTCACTGACCTCCTCTCCCCCTACCAACCCACTCGGTCCCTCAGATCCACCTCAGCCTCCCTTCTTTCTACCCCCAGGTCCAACCTCCATAGCTTTGGTGACCGAACCTTCTCCAGGGCAAGTCCCAGGCTCTGGAACTCACTCCCCCAAATCATTAGAGACAGAATCCCTCCCACTCTTCCAATCCCATCTCAAGACACACCTCTTCTCCATTGCCCTCTCATGCCCCCCCCCCCCCCGTTCTCTCATCCACCCCTAATCTGAGGCAGACTAAGGACCGTGCACTCGACCTGCTGCCCCTCCTCTTGGAACTCCCTCCCCAAGCACATCAGACACTGCTGCGATCTGCCCACATTCAAGTCATTAATCAGGACTCACCTCTTCAGACTTGCTTTCGTCTGTGATTTATGATGTTTGTCTTTCTTCCCCTTTTGTATCTGTCTAAGTCAGAGAGTGCTGCTGGCGTTGTGTGTGGCTGCCACTTCTTCCTCTCGTAGCCCCCCGTCCCATCCACCCCTGTATTTCTGTGTTATGTTTATCTGTTGTCTTGTTTCACCCTGTTTATTGTAAAGTGACTTTGAGTGCTATATAAGTTTAATTTATTATTATTATTATTATTATTATTATTATTAGATTTGTCTGTCTGCAACTACTTCCTCCTCCTACTGACATAGGGAACATCAAGCTGGCGTCACAGATTTTACATCATCATCATCATTAATCCAGACTTTATTATAGATCAGTGGTAAAACCAGTATAAAAATCTGGAGTCCTCATCTCCGTCATTGTGGCACAGTGGCCCAGTGGTTAGCGCTGTCGCCTCACAGCAAGAAGGCACTGGGTTTGAACCCTGGGGTTGTCCAACCTTGGGGGCCATCCCAGGTCATCCTTTGTGGAGTTTCCATGTTCTCCCCATGTCTGCGGTGGATTTTCTCCAGGTGCTCCAGTTTCCCTCCACCATCAAAAATACATGCATGTAGTTCGCGGTGGTGTAGCGGTCTAAGCATCGGCTTTGTGTCGATGCAGTTGCCCACTGGGGACTGGGGTTCGCGCCCCGGTCTCGTCAAATCCGACTATGGCCGGACTCGGTGAAGCAGCAATCATTGGCAACGCTGTCTTCGGGAGGGGGGCGGAGTCGGCTTGTGTTCGTCACGTGAATGCGTCTCTGTGTGTGTCGGAAAAAACAGTGGTTCGGCCTGGAGTCGCCTTGTCATGAAAGTGGGGAGGCGGTCTCCTTCGAGACTGCCGGCCGGAGAGATGCAGTTGGCGAACGCATGCAGTACGAGGGTGGGTGTTTGAATTAAAATAGGGATCGATTGGCCACTAAATTGGGAGAAAAAAGGGAAAAATCAGAAATAAATTTAAAAAAAAATACATGCATGTTAGTAATACTCAGTCTGTTCCCCTGACCGAGGCAATGGAAAAAAACTGGAGTTGGTCCCCGGGTGCTGCAGCTGCCCACTGCTCCTAGCTACACAGCTAGGATGGGTTAAATGCAGAGCAGAATTTCCCCGACGAGGATTAATAAAGTATATCAAAATCAAAATCAAAAACTCAAATCTCACTCACATCACTCTTTTACTTTATCTGGCCTCTCCATTGATTTTCTTCCCTCTCTCTCCCTCCCTCTCTCGCTCTCTCTCTCTCTGTCCAACAGAAGACCTGGATTTAATGGAGGACAAAGTGGTGTACGCCGCTGAGAACAACAGCACCTTCCTGGAGTGTGTCCCTCGCTCTCCACAGGCCACCGTCACCTGGCTTGTCCAGCGAGATGACCATAAGGAAGAGGTAAGATGGAGGGATGGAGGGAGAACTGTAAGGCTGATGGGAGAGAGGTGAGGGGACATGGAGAAGGTGTAAAGGTCTGCGTGGTACTGTATGTTGTCAGTAACTGGGTTTTGCTCTATTAACACTGCTATGTTAACAGTATAAGGTTGTTGTTTTTTTATGTATTGGTGGCTGAGCAATATCATCACATCCAAAAGTGTCACTGATCCATGTTTGACTCAGGTTTTTCCTCCGTCTCTTGGATAAACAACGAATGTCACGTGGGCCCCGGCCATTTGTCCCTCATTTTGGTGTCATTACTTAAATGGTGATGATTTGTGCGGCCCTTTCCAAGCGGTGCTTGGAAAACCCAGTAAGTTACATTCCCAAAGAACATTTCAACCCTTCTGAGGTTAGATGTTTCTCTAAGATTACTCAAGCTCCCCGGTCAGCCATGTAAGTATTAAGGCATTACCACCCTTCTCCATTTCCCTGCAAATAAACATTTGGCTGCCACTCTAACAGACAAGGCTGCCATGTTTGTGTTGGCACTGACAAAGAATGGGAATAATAGTGTGAGAGGGAGAGAGAGAGAGAGAGGTGATGAGAGGAGTTTAGAGGTACATAAATGGAGAGAGGAGGAATAAAATAAAATAAAAGGAAAGGAGAGACCAAGGAGAAAGTGGATATAGGTAAGGAAGGAAAGAAGGGCAGATAGAGAGAGGAGAAGAGCCAAAGATGGAAAGATTAAGACGACAGTAAAGGGAATTCACGGTGCATTTTTACCGTAGCAGCCCACGCTGAGAAAACGGCACAGTTGGTCAACGCTGGCCACTTCCTGTAGCCCTCCGGTCCTCCCTCACATACTACTCTGGAGGGACAGCACCTAGCCCACACTTTACCTAAATCTACTTTGTTTTTATTCAATTCAATCTTCTCCCATTTTTTTTATCACTTTACCTTCAACCTTAAAACTTTCACTGCAGTGGAGGTGAATCTGTTTTTGTCTGTAGTAAAGGACAACTGCGGACTGCTGAAAGGGTTGAAGAGTAGTGGAGATGCTGGAGATAAGGCTCGGGGGAAGGCTCAGTTCCACAGTGTGTTTATGGTTACTGAACAAGGAGACGAATTGGAGGCAGCCTTAAACTAGTTTTTCCACTGCTAGCTACAGGTTTCAGCCACTCCATCTGCCAGTTTCCCGTGTCGTTTTCTTGCTTTCCTCCGTCTTGACGTCATCTTATTAGACCGCACTTTTTCTTTTATTCTAAAGCGATGTGAAGGTCAATTTCGCTCAGAAATTTTTGTTGAGTTAAATTTGCATATACAAGCAATTTGGTGCCGTGAGATGCTTCGATACAAACACAATGCTGCAATACAAAACTAAAAACAATCAAATACACCACAGAAAATTAATTTGTTACCCTCTTCCTTCTTCTCTTCTCCCCACTCCCATTCTCTCTCTCTCTCTCACTGCCCCCCCCACTGTCCTCCTCCTTATTTGAATCCCCCCCCAACTAGGTGAAGCTGGATGACCGCGTGACGCGCACAGAACAGGGTCTCCTCTTTCACCAGCTCTACCGGCAGGACGAGGGCGTATACATCTGTCGTTCCCGAGAGCATGGCTTCACGCAGACCCTGGCCCGCCTCACTCTCCGAGTCCTCCATGGGGAGACTCTGGGCGAGCTGCTGGCTCGCGACGACGCCGCACTCTCCGACCCGTTCAAGGACAGGTCCGGGGTGGGCTACAGGGCGTGGCTGCCCTGCAGCGCCTACAGCAGGGGCGGGCCGGTGGGCCAGATTGGCCAATCGCGTTCGTGGTTCAAGGACATCATGCAGCTAATTGGGCCGTCCAACCTGCCGCACGTGGAGGAGTACTGCGAGAGGATGTGGTGCAACGACAAGCTGAGGAGGAAACACAAGAGCATGCTGGAGAAGTACAGGCAGGCGCAGGAGAGTGCCAGGAAGGTTCGCAGCAGAAGCTCCGGAGAACGCAACAGGACACCGCGCGATCTCACAGCATGGGAGTAGTAATGGACGGAAAGAAAGAGAGAGAGAGAGAGAGAGTGAGTGGTGAGGAAAAAATGGAGAGTGTGAAAAAGAATGAAAGGAGGAATGATAAATGGAAGGAGGGACAGGGTGAACGAGGCGGAGGAAAGGCGATCACCAGGTTTAACTTTGAGACTTTAAGAAATCTTCATCACTTGACTACATGAGGATTGGTTCAACACAGAGATGACAACATCACTGTTGTCTCCCATCAGAAGGCCTAATAGAGTTCCACTATACTTCATACACACACCTTACTGATTGTTTTTTGACATCATTGTGCACACCTTTAGAGCAGGTGTTAGGGGTTGCCTCTGGGTTTGGTCCAGAAAGAGATTACAGTCTACGGTCTTGTGGGAGGACGACACAAAATGACTGCTCCTGAATTGTACTGATACAAATCAGGTTGTTATAATGATGATGATGATGATGGTGTAAAGAGTCGACTTTGTCTCTAAGTGGGGTCTCAACATGGAAGATGCTTCTAAACCATCAGTCAAAAAGGACCCTCAATTCCTCTCACACCATCACCCTGTTGGATTTTTACCCCATGAGATGAGTGAAAATGGGAAAAAAGACATTATTTTTTTACTTTTACACTATTTGTTTACCACAAAGTTTTCTTTATCGTACCATCAACCGAAGAGAGATTAGCTCAGGTCAGAAAATCTCAGTTGAAGAAGAAAACGCACTTGTGCTTCGACTTTATCGACAAGTGGACCCCGCCCGAGCTCCATTACACACATACACTCGTGTAACCTAACTGACTCTGTTTATTGTTTGTGGGTTTGACCATATCATAGTGTAAACATGGACTTTAGTAGTTTAACCAACATAGCTTTGGTTTCCCCTCCTCACCACCATCTAGGTCATAGCGACGTCTTACACAACCCGGTCACTGGATTCAATTACGCCTCATCCCATATTCGGTGGTCCATGTCCTTTGCCCTGCATTTGACTCGACTTGGCTTTGTTACGAAATGTTCACGCATTATTTGAGCTTAAAAGGTTTTCTTTTGCAAAACAAAAAGGCTTGCTGTAATGCTCTATTTACAAAATATGTTGGAGTCAAGTGAGGTGATAAGGAATAATGTAGTTAAGTCATACACATGTATTCACAATCCAAGCAACACAGAGACATGCATGGACTCACATGCAGGTGCCCATAGACACACATGCACACGCGCACACACACACACACACACACACACACACACACACACACACGTGCGCGCACACACACACACACAGCAAAAGCTAAAATGGGACCCACCTATCACACTGAACCGGTAACACACTTGACTAATTCAAACTGGAATTTACCAAAAGACGACTGTTGATGGTTCAGCGGATTAAAGGCTCATTGCTTTATCTTTTGTGCCCTGGGCTGAAGTTTCTGGCAGACAGTGGTCAGGGATCTGCCTTTCCATATTTCTACCCTTAAAGGGATACCTCACCTACAGAATATCCACCTGTTTGGTGCTCACACCTTTATAAGACTTCATGGGTGGTTTTTTCTGGAGGCAATGCAACGCACCAACAACACAATTCTTAAACACTTTTATTGCACTTGTACCAGTGTAGTAAAGCAGACGCAGGCAATATTACATGTTTGCTGTTGTCCTTATTTAAAGTGGAGGTAAAGGGTAATTCTGCAGCTAATGCTGGAGATTGACTGCCTCTGTATTGCTTTGGTGGTGTGTGTTTTCCAGCCAAAATGATGCACAAAAGTGAACTATCCTTTTAACCGGTAGAGTGGAAGTGACATAACCTGACCCTGATGGATGCCTTTTGCAACCCAATCTCAAATTGCCTTTTTTCTTTTTATGACTTACTTAACTCATTTTCCCACAGTTCCTCTGTGTACCGTAGTCCTTCACTGTCAATAGAGGGAACAATAGCAGGGGTTAACAGCATCAGCAGACTCTTTCTGCTCTGTGTGCTTTGAAAACACTGGTTTTAAAACGCTTCACAGGTTGAACACAGGATTATCCACATCGTTGTTGCCCTTAATGCTTATAACTTTTACAGTGACTCGATCCCAAAAGGGTTTCCCTGTCAAGGATAAGGGCATAACATCCCCTAATACTGATGGAGGGGAGGGGGGGGGTCCCTCGCTGGAGGCTGGATAGGAATTCAACACGTCTGGGAGAGAGGGACGGTGTCTTGAGAAGAAGTGAACCGAACTTGGTGAGATACGAGCACTGAAACTTGGGGGTCAAACTTGATTCAGCACATATGTGTAATTACGGTCAAGGAGAGTGAGGGGAAATGGAGAACAGGAAAATAAGGGCGAGGGTGTGGAGAGTGGTTGTCAAACTTGGGTTTGATGGGAAGGAGAGAGGGGTGACGGAGGAGTGAGGACGGATGGGATGTAGAGGTCTTGGGTCTATAGAGGGTATGGGACAGAGACGGGGGAAATAGGATTGAATCTGCCCAGTGGACCTGGAAGTTGGAGGGTATCGACACTGACCTTAGGATGGCTTAAGTTTAGACGGTGGGGGTAGATTTGAATTGCATTGTTTTTGTTTAGAGAAGCCACTATTAACACAAATAATTCAGCCTGCATGTGGAGGTATATCTTTACCCTGGGATGCTGTTTGTTTAAAAATAGTCAGGAAGTAAAGGTTACGCCGATGGACCCGCTGACCTCTTGGCAATGTGGCATGTGAATTCCCTCCTAAAGCAGAAATGCAAGAGGAGTGACCATAGGGAGAGGAGAGGATATTAGAAAACGAGGAGAAGGAAAACAAGGGTACTGAAATTAAAAAAAAAGAGAACGAGGTTTTGTAAACACCCAGTGTGTGACTCAAGACATGTCACAATGACTACATCTTCATTAAAAACACATTTTCCCACAATCCCACGGTGTGAAGTGTCTGCGGTAAAATGTGGCATTTCTCTTCCTCTACAATGGCGGCTGCAGTCGTTAGCCACATGGATCCCTCCCACATAGTTTGTTTTTCTTAGTCTGGGGATAGCGGGAGCAATTATTGGATGCCAAATCTTCTGTTTTCTTTACAAATATTGTTTCTGATGTCTATCTAGACTGAAAGAGCGAGTGATAGAATTAGAGAGGAGGCTGGAGAGAGACCAAGAGAGAGAGATAATGAAATTGGCCTTAGGATGAGGGAGCACAGTGAGGCTTGGCTAATCTAAAAGGAAGACCCAGGGATTCATACAATTCCCCCAAAGTCTCCCTCGTTACTGCAATTACCCTGTGATTATGAAAAAATCAATACATCATAAGTTAAGGGTGACTGGTTAAGTTGTTTATTTGATTAGTTTCTCACTGTAATAAGATACGACGGTAAAACACAATGCTAATATTTAGACAAGAGAAGCGCATTACATCCAATTCATCATTTGTATGGGCTGAGTGTCCCAACGGGGTTGTAGTAATGAGATTGTAATATTTAATCACACAGGGACATTATATCAAGAGGTGGTTTAAGGGCTTTCTGATTTTTTTTGACTGTTATAATTTGCCCATACACGTGTTTGGGGGTTTGATGAAACCACCCCAGATATTTGGTCCAACTTTTTTTTTTTTTTAATCTTTCAACCAAAACACTTTTATACAGTAACACCAACTAAAAGACATGAAATCCTCCAGCAGGTATCTCTGAATTAAATATCTTAGCCACAGGAGACCCGGACCCTGGTTCAAAAGGGAAATGGGTCATTATCAAGAGAAGGCTACACATCATTGACATCATATGATTCAGAGTTCCTCTTGGCGAGTAGGAATCCTCAGATGTTTACATTTATAGATTCAATATTTCATTGTTCGGTGTCAGAGCATATACAGTATGCACA
>NC_079212.1:34231810-34311810 GCF_029633865.1 Lampris incognitus
ATATACACAAACATACATACAATATGACAAGGGAGGTAGACAGGACAGGAAGACAGGGATGGAAGAAAATACAGCATAACATGAGGAGAGGGGAGGAGAAAAAAAGCAACCCCCAGACTATGCTTCTGTGGGGAGTACAGTGTGGGAACAGGAAAGAAAACTTCAGCAACATAAGCACATAAATAAGTACACTTTACAACATGAAAGCTCACGACCTGCAACAGGGGAGGGGGGAGTGGGGGTGGAGGAACCCAGAGCAGGCAAGCAGCCATCCGGTCCTGCAGCCGTGGGCGCTGGTCACAGACCCGCTCGTCACACTGGGGGTGCAAAGCGGCGAAGGCGTGGGGGCGTGGTTGCATGTATGTACGTGTGTATGTATGTAAAGTTCGTGTATGTGTAGGCCTGGTGAGTCGCTTCGGCTGGTGTTCCAACCAGTGTCTCAAGTCCGCAGGATTGTCATAGCGATAACACAGCAAGAGACAGCCTTGATCAGGCCCCAGACAGAGTCGACAATCAGCAGGTGTCTGTTGGAAGCGGGGGAAGGAATGCAAGACCGTCTCACTGCAGTGTTCTTCCAGGGGAGTTGTTGATCCAGCAACGGCCTTGGCCGAGGCCAGTGCTGGTTGAGGGGGCCGAAAGCAGATAAGACTGGGATTGTTTGGGCTAAGGGCAAGTGGCCGCATTTCAATTTACCCGACTACGCTCCTTGTCCATTTTGGTCTCCGAAACGATCCATTTGCCTTTGCAAAGCCGTAAGCTTCTCCATGATGTTATCCATATTGCGGTTTATAGCCACAGTCTGAGTCCCAACAGCTCTGCCCACCGCTTCAATCATGTCGGGCAGCCTTTGGGGCTTTGGACAGCTGTCACCGTTTTCTGTATTCCTCGATACACCAGGGCAATGCTTAATCCAATCAGCAAAAGACCTGTAATCATGGTTCCGAATAGGTAGATGTCTTCAATGTCCTCCACGGAAAGAGCCGCCAGGCACACGACCCGCCACCGCTCCCACGCGTCCATCGTGTAGCCATGTGCGAACGTCCCGGTAGGACAATCAGGTTCCCCCGAACCCAAGCTTCTTCTTCTAGTTTAACTCTACCTAGCTGCACATGTTCTTCGTGGGCAGCGCCATTGTTATCCCCATGCAGGTCCAATAACTGTAGCTAGCATTAGCTTATTTTAGCTAGGTTCATTCACCTCTACATCGCACAAATCAACAGAAATACTACAGTACTTGCCTCTCGATGGACGCACACTTCGACAAACAATGTCCAAACAAACACTCATTCACTAGTTCTCGTTACTAATTCTTAGCTAGTTGTAGAACTTTGGGCTAATAACCACTGGTCGGCACGTGTCTTCTCCAAACTTCACCGGAGCAACTGAGGACATGACGTGACATGTTAGCTACAGGGATGATTGACAACCTGATTGACAACCTTGACAAACTCCGGAGAATTTTCAACAATCACCGCATCCCGGTATGCTTCAAACCCAGCAACACACTCCGACAAAGACTGGTTCATCCGTGTACCACACACCCGGAAAATCAATCTGGTGTATGCCGTACAATGCAATGAGGATTGCACTGACCTATACATAGGAGAAACCAAACAACCACTACACAAACGGATGGCCCAACACAGAAGGCCTAACTCCTCAGGACAAGACTCAGCAGTCTATCTACACCTAAAGGAGAAGACACACTCCTTCGAGGGCAGCAACGTACACATTTTGGACAGAGAAGATAGATGGTTTGAAAGAGGGGTGAAGGAAGCCATCTATGCGAAACTGGAAAAACCATCCCTCAACAGAGGAGGAGGTCTGCGACACCACCTATCTCCCACTTACAATGCCATCCTTTCATCTCTACCCAGGAGACTTAAGAAGCCTAGCCTCCAAGAACAACAGTCGGTCACTAACGGCTCCTACGACTCTCATGACCACTGAATAATGAAGTCGAAACTAACCCCCCCAACGACCATCGCTGCTAAACAAATGCAAACGAATAGCTCCGATGGTGACGGGCCCGGCTGGACATCGGAGCACAGGAGAGCCACACATATCAATAGCTCCGATAACGACGGGCGCGGCCATAACATCGGTACACAAAAGAGCCACGCATATCTATGGCTCTGTTAGCGACGGGCGTTGGTAAACATCGGATCACAAAGAGCCACGCATATCAATAGCTCTGACAACGACTCCTAGAGGATAAATTCTGAGTCTCATCACCAGCCAGTCAGACTAGCTTGGTCTAGTCAGAAAGGCACGAACTGAGAAAGCCTCTTGGATGAGAGGCGAAACGTCATCACGGATATACACCAAGTCCAGTTGCACTTGATTCAACTCCTTTGGATAACCATGACCTGGTTGAATGAGAACGTTCACAGACATGATTGACAATCTAGCTAACCAATAGGAAACAGGCTGCTTCACCATTAACCAATAGAAACATAGACTAGGCGGGACTTTAGGAATGAACATGAAATATAGGCCTATTCTAAACTAAAATACTACTCGTAATATCTAAGAGATATTAATAAACTAAAACAAAGAGAAGGATATGTAATCTTCTTAACAGCCAGATATTCTGCAGCGAGCGGCCTGCTAGCTCACATTCGGTTACCGGTATGTTGTGATTCAGCCACGTCTCCGTGAAAATCAGAAAACGCAGTCCTCTGTCCGCTGTGTAGCGATACTCAGTCTGAGCTCATCCATTTTGTTGGCGAGTGATCTTACATGCGTGAGAAAAGCCCTAGGGCGAGCAGTTTTGTATGGAACAACCCTTAGCTGGACCAGCAAAGCAGCTCACTTACCCCACTACTGCTTCCTCTCCCTGTGCCGTCTGCGTCGCCTCCCTCCAGGGATAAGGGGAGTCCGTTTATTTGTACAGCCCAATATCACAAATTACGGATCCACGGTAGACCCGGTGGTCTGAGAATCTCCTGCGGTATTGTGTTTGAGTTGATATAGTGTTCTGTACAGCCCAAGTCAATCTTTAAAAGTTCTTCGCGACTGAAGTGAATGTTTGCCCTCGTTTCCTTTACGAGGGAGATGATAATAGTCAATATCAATAACAACAAGAATCGGGCGTTCAGATTAGGGTTATTCCGTTGCCTACTAACACGGGGATGTCTGGTTCGAATCCCCGTGTTACATACGGCTTGGTCGGGCGTCCCTACAGACACAATTGGCCGTGTCTGCGGGTGGGAAGCTGGATGTGGGTATGTGTCCTGGTCGCTGCACTAGCGCCTTCTCTGGTCCGAGGGGGGGGGGGCTGGTGGGAATAGGTTGATCCTCCCACGCGCTACGTCCCCCTGGTGAAACTCCTCACTGCCAGGTGAAAAGAAGCGGCTGGCGACTCCACGTGTATCATGTATCGGAGGAGACATGTGGTAGTCTGCAGCCCTCCCCGGATTGGCAGAGGGGGTGGAGCAGCGACCGAAAATAGGGTAATTGGCCAAGTACAATTGGGGAGAAAAATGGGAGGGGGGGGTAACAAGAATCACCGGTAAGAGAAGCACAAGTGCATGCCGCCAGCCTGGACTATCCCATTTACCTATTTACTAGGAAAAGAGATGATACCAGGATACACTATGAGAAGAAGGCAAGCCAGCAAAGGCAGTGTGATGCTCTGGGCAATGTTCTGCAGGGAAACCTTGGGTCCTGGCATTCATGCGGATGTTACTTTGACACATACCACCCACCTAAACATTGTTGCAGACCAGGTACACCCCTTCATTGCAACAGTATTTCCTGATGGCAGTGGCCTCTTTCAGCAGGATAATGACCCCTGCCGCACTGCAAAAATTGTACATGAATGGTTTGAGGAACATGACAAAGACTTCAAAGTGTTTGTTTGCCTTGGCCTTCGAATTCCCCAGATCTCAATCTGATCAAGCATCTGTGGGATGTGCTGGAAAAACAAGTCCAATCCGTGGAGGCCCCACCTCACAACTTACTGGACTTAAAGGATCTGCTGCTAACAGAGGTCTTATGGAGTCCATGCCTCGACTAGTCAGAGCTGTTTTGGTGGCATGAGGGGGACCAACACAATATTAGCCATGTGGTTTTAATGTTTTGGCTGATTGGTATATATATATATATATATTAATAGAAGTAGAGGCACTGAGACAAATATGTGCTCACACTATAAATACTCACTCTGGTAGAGGTTCACCCATTCTGTGCATGTGCACATGCATTCACACACATAGTAGGAATACAGTACTTCCTCAGTAGTGATCACTTGTCTCATGCGCATATGCATACTTGCATGTTACACACTCCCATAAGCATACCAAAGCATACAGTTACACATACAGACATACAGACACACACACACACACACACACACACACACACACACACACACACACACACACACACACACACAACAACAACAACAACAAGGCCCAAAAATAAGGCCTGGTCTTGTCACTCACCAACATTGCTCCGTCACCCTCTCTAAAACCGAACAGGACTTCTTCTCAACCCTATGGCCAAGGATATCCAGCTGTGTTTCGTCAACAGCGTGGTAAGGCTGTCCTTCGTGAGGAAGATTGTTTTGTTGAATGCCGTCCATTTGAAGTCACTGAACACTACTTGCCTTACAGCCCACTTTCATCTAGTTATAGTTGCTGTTGCCCCAGATAACTGCCTCAGTTCATGTTACTTAGTCATAAAATAAACGTTGCTTTACGTGTGTAAAATGTGTGAATGAAATTGTTTGATAGCTTGTGTTGGTACAGTAGTACTTAGTAGTAATACAGTACAAGTCAAACAGAGGCCGTGAAAGAGAGAGAGAGAGTGAAAGCACCTACATTTTACCACAGACAGAGTTAAGGAGCTTAGCATGTGTGAAAAGTGAGAGTGCGCATGTACCGACACACACACACACACACACACACACACGTGAGTGAAGAGGGACTGCAGCCTTGAACTCTGCACAAGCAGTAAGTTTACAGCCCCATGGCCCCCCCCCTCCTCTGCCTGGGTATTCAGCACCTCTGAATGCTTCTATTATCGCAGCTACCCTTTCAAAGAGACCATGGCCTCAGTGTGTGTGGAGAGAGAGAGAGGGGGGGGGGGTGGGGGGGCAGGTCCATCTCCGTGGTTGTGCAAAACACTAAAAGCAACCACAGAGACAGTGGAGGGCAAAGCCATAAGAGAAATTAATTTATATTCAATTTCCCTTTATATTATATTCAGCTTTACTTTGTATCTACTTTAAATACGAGAAATTTTACAAAGTTCTTGTTTAAAAGGGAAAGGGTGTCATGTGGGTTTTAATGTGGAATTTTGACACAAACTTTTGACAATATTCCATTAAAGGTCACAAACTGCAGTATTCCTGAGGTTTTACCTACATAGAAAATAGGTTTTTTTTTACTTTTGATTAAATCTTTATTGAACCAGCTAATGGGTATGACAAAAAGGAGAAGCGAAGATCTTTTCTTTTTTTTGCCAATAGCAACCAATACTTTTGGTCTGGTGAGATTTCCAAATTTCTGGCTACATTATGACTGAATGATTATCAATAATGAATGATTATCATGACGGGACCTCACTTGATGGATTCTGTTTCATTAATAATGTATGCAATGTATGATGACATGTATGATCACATTTATTCTGCATCTAAGAGTAGATATCTTCTTGGAGCTTACGCAAGTTCTGATTTGGTCTTACCGTTTTCGTCTGGATGGAGAGAGATACCCATCATTCCCTAATTCATTCTCTACCATTGGTAGATTTTATTAGATAAAGACACTCCTGGTTTGTCAAATCACTGTAGTGTCATTAAAATCCAATTTGAGTTTGAGTGCGGGTGAGGCTCTCCTGGCTGTTTGCATCCACATTAGAGAACTACAGCAGTGGGCTTTGGCTGTCTGAGCCCATTGGATGTTCCACAGTCCTGCCTGAGGAGCTCCGGCTGTGTAGCAGGGGAGTCTCTATAATAATCCTTTCATGGGGGGCTTTGTGTGTTTCGTGCGTACATGACTTAAAGCATAAACATAAAGACGCAGCTCTTTTTCGAACAGCACCACAGCTGATGGTATTAATATAAAAAAAATTGCTGCTATGCACCCTATGCATTGCCTTTGTGCACTGCCTGTTGACGTCTATGTCCTATCAGACTTGAACCTAGTTTTTTGGCACTTACTTGCATTGTCGCCTCCTGACTAGATCCTTGCTTGTGTTGTATTAACTCTCAGATGTGCATCGCTTTAGATAAAAGTGTTTGCTGAATTAAACTGTAACGTTGTAACATTGTAATTGTAATAACTTATCACATTGTATTTTGTCCTCTTAAAAACCCCTTTTAATCCATTTTTGAATATTGACTGTCTACATTCTTGGCTTTTATTCAGCATTATTTCATGGCATGTGAAATACTATGTATCTTAAAAGGACATCAGAATGAAACTTGTTAAAAGATGATGGATTACCGACAAGCAGAGGCGCAGAGCGTTTTCAAGCTACATATCTAACAAGGTTTTATTACTTGAAATGCACAGGGTGTGTGTCCCACTTTCTCCTACAAATGTACTTTAGTATGCTTCAGTTCTGTTGTGTTTATTCTTCTACAAATGACCAAAGCACTGATATACTGTTTCAGTCCCAAGGGCAAGGTCCACTAAAAAAGAAACTCGCTATCAAAGACTGATATCACACCCCTGCCTGTGTGTGTGCGTGTGTGTGTGTGTGTGTGTGTACAAGCTATGATTGATTGGGAAAGGTTCATGGTCCCAATCAGTGGATACTTTTTTTTTTGGATTCCCCCTGTTTTTTTCCCTCCGGCCAATTATCCTACCTTTCCAAGCCGTCCCAGTCGCTGCTCCACCCCCTCTGCCGATCCGGGGAGGGCTGCAGACTACCACATGCTTCCTCCGACACATGTGGAGTCGCCAGCCGCTTTTCACCTTACAGTGAGGTGTTTCGCCAGGGGGACGTAGCATGTGGGAGGATCACACTATTCTCCCCAGTTCCCCCTCCCCCCTGAACAGGCGCCCCGACCGACCAGAGGAGGCGCTAGTGCAGCGACCAGGAGACATACCCACACCCGTCTTTTAAGTGTTGTGAAAAGGAATGGCAACATTACAAAGTGGTAAATGCTTTACTGTCCCAACTTTTTTTGCAATATGTTGCAAAAATCAAAATTGAAACAAATGTTTATTTTGAATAAAAAAGCCCAATAAAATCCATGAGGTAAATATCAAAAGTGTTGTTGTTTTCAATGTAATACAGGTCAAAGATAATTTACAAATCGCTGTTTTAATTGTAATTTTACATACCATCCCAACGTTTTGCTGATTAGGGGTTTTATCACTGGCCGTGCGCCTACACAAGGACAACAAACATTAAAACAAAAACACGTGTTTTACCAACTCATCATGCTCAATATAATATCAGAGGGCAAGATTTAAAAAGTTTTGACTGACACTGAATCAATCCCATCTGAGGAAGAAAGCTGTGAGAGCAAAGAGATTCATCACCACCCTCGCTCTGAATATCTATTTCACATAATATTGGAACTGTAGCCTCAAACCACACATTTCCCCTTGGAAGGAAAACACATTCCAGGCTTCATAGCACAGTCAGACATCTTCTGTTTGATATGACCTCAACAATGTACTTCAGCATCACAACCAAAACATCTGCATCACATTTTGTAAATGAAAGACACATATGCATGAAAAAGGAAACGTTCTGTTTCTGAAGGACATGACTGTATCTCTACTGTGCCTGAATGTGCATTAACAGTCGTTGCAGAAACCCCGCATTATGCAGCTTCCTTGACTACTGGTACCACAGTGGCCCCAAGGGGTTTTGTTCTATTTAAAACACCACAGAGCACGATATCAGATAAACTGTCCCTAAACCAGTGACTAACAAGGTCATCTGCTGTCCGCATATATTCTTTCACATCTTTTTATGTGTATATGCAAATGCTCTTCAAACCTTAGTCCTAATGATTAATGGACATCATTGGCATAGCCGTTTATGAGAAACAAAGTTCACAAAATGCATAAAAAGTCAAATTTGCGCCCACACCTGGGAGCTGCGCTGTATAACGGCAGTCTTCTACTGTTGACTCGGTCAGCTCCGCTGAAGCAGCTTGGATTGAGGTACACCGATTACGGCCACCCGTACAGCAGGTGATGTGGAAGCTAATGGAAAGTATTACCCCTCCTCATTCCTCTTTGTTTGGGAATTTCACCCAACAACGGTCCAGTCCCAAGCCCATCAAATTAGATCCTACAGAATATAAACCTCCTGAGAATTAAAGTTGCAATCCTGAAAAGTGTCATTTCTGTTCAACGTGCTGACACATGTAATGTGTCATGTAATGTAATACACGGTAATTTGCAGCTGAGTTTGAGCAATTGAAATCCCAAAGAACCATTTGAAATGAAGCAGAGTTGCCAGTGTCAGTATGTTTCCACTGCCAAACAAAGCAAAGCAAAAAGCGTGGTTGATCCTGGGTTTTATCTATTCATGTATCTGTTGGTAATAGTCTTCTACGGGCTCATTCTGCCTTATCTGCATCATAGTTTCAGCATCACTCCCTCTTCAAACTCGCTGTATGGTGCACAATAAAATTACATGTATATAGTATAGCCTACATAGGCAATGTGCCATATCTCTTTTTCTGGGGAAGTCCTAAAATGAGCAACTGCAAAAGTGTTCTGGGTATCTGAGGATAAACTGTTGCTTTAAACATACGGATCACGGAACGTATCAAAAGGGACATTTTGTTTGCAAAAGCAGGAATCGGTGGCCTTTCAGCCTCCATCGGTCAGTACTGTATCTGTCTGAGCAGCAGTGCCAGGTTACGGATGTGGTCGGCCCGGCAGCGCGGCGTCTGATGGAGCGGCAGCTCGAAGAAAGAGAAGGTGAAGCTGCGGGAGAAGCTGAGGTTGGTGACAGGATGCAGCGGTGGGAGACGGGGGGCACGCGGCATCCTGCGCTGGGGCATCACCCGCCGTCTCGACCGCAACCCTCGACCACTTCTACCTGCTGGGGGGGGGGGGGGGCATTGTTAAGGAAACAGAAAGACAAGCAGAAAGAAAGCAAGAATAAGAGGATGAGGGAGAAGAAAGAAAATGTAACTGATTGGAAGAAAGAAAGAGGAAAGATAGATGGTAGACAGAAAAAGAGAGAAAGAAAGAAACTAGTAATTTTACAGAAACTCCCTTCTTCAAACTATAATCATATTTCCATCCAAGTATTTTCATGTAGAGGGTATCCCAGACCAGCCAATATTTGTTTGGTATTCCTTCATAGCTGACCTTATCTAAGAGCACCTGTTTTTTTTTTTATCCAAACTGCCTTTCTGTCAAATTTTTATTCATGTTTCGTTATTTCTTACAAAAAAGTTTTTTTGGAAACAACAAATATCCAATAAAATCCCTAAAATTCACATAATTTATTTTACGCTTACTTGAGGTGAATACACTTTTTACTCAATAAACAGGAATGCAAGAAATTGTGATGGAAACCCATCTGAATATGCCAAATGAAAAACGAAATGCCAATAGAATTTAAAGAGCAACTAAGCCCAAGACCATTTTAGTGAGTTTGCTAACATCTGCACATTGAAAACCATGTAAAAAGTTAAAAATAGAGCCATCATTAATGTTAGGATCTAAGTACCAAGACCAGCCTGCTATGTTTTTCACCTTTACATGGTTCTCAACCTGTGGATGTCAGCAAACTCACTAAAACAGTCTAGGGCTTCGTTATTCTTTAATGATATAATCACTTTAATTTCATGTGGGCAGTGGCAGATGGTAAACAGATACAAGTGGACAGAGGAAGAATTTAAAAAACTTCCCTTGTTTGACATGAAAAAACAATGATATCAGACAGGAAATAGCAATGTAATGCAACTTTTCTTTTTTATTATTATTAAATGTGGCCATCAGTTGATCCATGAGAGCAATAAATTCTTGTCTGATATGAACCAGGTCTTCATCGCCTGTACATCTTTCTTCCTGGGAATTGACATGTGACGTAGGACAAGTAGGCTGTTCAGGGGTTCAGGGTTCATGGTTCTAATCACTTAAACAGATGCGATGGAGGAACACCTTAATTTATATGATTTATTTTTTGAGACAAATGTTTTTTGCTTAAATCAGGACAGAATCAGTAGCACAAGGACATTTAAAGAAAACAGAGAGAAGTGGCTATGGTTCCTACATATGCTCAACGCATTACAGATGGCAAGCCATTGTCCTCATCATACCTGAGCTTTCCTGCGGGGCCGTGTTGGGCAGAGAAAACGGTGGGGAGCGGGGACACGAACCTTCAACCTCCTCAGCTGCATTATGTCTCTCAGGATAAGGGGAGGACGGCTTGGGCTGGTGAGCACGAGGCGGCTTTGGAGGAGGTGGAGGGAGAGGGGGAGGAGGAGGGGGAAGATGAGGAGGAGGACGGGGGATGGAGGTGAAGGAAGATTCAGAGAAAGAGTGACCCGCCCAGGAGGACATGGTGGTGTCGGGATGGAGGGAGAGTAACGATGACGGTGGCGATGATGGCTGTTGGTGCTGGCTGCGCTTCAGACGGCTGGCCTGGGAGGGGCGCTGGGGAGTTGGGAAGGAGAGTGAAGACTTGGCTGCTAGGAGTGGAGGGAGAGGAAAGAGGAGGAAGAGAGAGAAAAAAGGAGGGGAGAGGAGGCCAGAGAGAAACAGAGTGAGACAGATCAAAGAAGGTTGAATCAGTTCATCTGGATACAAGGTTTATTGACAGATACGCTTCATCACTCAACTAAGTGACAGTTGAGTGATGAAACGTATCTGTCAGTAAACATTGTATCCAGATGAACTGATTCAACCTTCTTTGATTTTCTTACCTGGATTGTTGAGCATGCATCAAGACAGAGTGAGACAGAGAAAGAATTTCATCCCATCGTGTCTCATCTCATTTTATCTTGTTATATCGTTAGATCTTTCTTGACAACTTATCGTTTTGAGTTGTATTATTTGAGTCTGATTTTTTTTTCCCAGGTAAGGTGTTTCATGAAATCTTGAGACTACTAAGTATCCTTTTCTTTTCTTTTTTTTTATTTTGGTATACTTTAATGACCCCTGTAGGGAAATTCCGCTCTGCATTTAACCCATCCTAGCTGTGTAGCTAGGAGCAGTGGGCAGCCACTGTGCAGCACCCGGGGACCAACTCCAGTTCGTCTTGCCATGCCTCGGTCAGGGGCACAGACAGGAGTATTAACCCTAACATGCATGTCTTTTTGATGGTGGGGGAAACCGGAGCACCTGAAGAAAACCCACTGCAGACATGGGGAAAATATGCAAACTCCATACAGAGGACGACCTGGGATGACCCCAAGGTTGGACAACCCCGGAGTTCAAACCCAGGGCCTTCTTGCCGTGAGGCGACAGCGCTAACCACTGTGCCACCATGGCGTCCAAAAACTTTAAACTGACCGTTTTGTGAAGTACACAACACACTGAAACAATAACATATCTGTCAAAACACAAATACAACACTGACAAAGGTAGATTACTGAGGTCACTGTGGGAATCCTGTGTGAAATTCCCTCAGATTGCTCAGCAAAAGAAAAACTGCACACTCAACACAACAACCCAGATAATAACTCATATCTCAGTTAAGGTCTTATTCTGCTAATATTTTATTGCAAGTGGTTTCTATGTATTACAAAGAAGTGTGCATAAATAAATAAATAAAAACTAAATTTTACCAAGCTATCTGATTTTATGATGACCACAAAAACCTACGGTAGCTAATGCAGCTACTGCAGTTTCTCTAGGGATTAATTAATGATTAATTGAGTTAATCTTATCTTATCTAGTCAGAATCAGAATCATGTTTATTGGCCATGTAGGTTTCCACATACATGGAATTTGACTCCGGTTTCGTGGCTCTCTCCGTGTACTTAACATAGAATAACAACACTACAACACAACAATCTCCAGATATATACACAAGGATTAAATTGTACAGGTGAAATAACAGGTGATAAAGTGCAGTGGTGCAGAGAATATATCAGAGATGCTCAAAAAGATGTTAGCAGGTTACTTACATACATGCCTGAGGCCGACAGACATGACAGAGTGTACCAGAAAATGTGCAATGTACAGTACAGTATATACAAAATAGTTGGATTTATTTGACAGTGTTAAGCGTTAATTTGAATGACAACCCACGGAAAGAAACTCTTTTTATATCTGGTTGTTTTGGGGTACAGTGCTCTGTAGCACCTACCAGAGGGGAGGAGTTGGAAC
Source organism: Lampris incognitus (assembly GCF_029633865.1). Classification (NCBI taxonomy): domain Eukaryota; kingdom Metazoa; phylum Chordata; class Actinopteri; order Lampriformes; family Lampridae; genus Lampris; species Lampris incognitus. The sequence continues at coordinate 34,244,080 of NC_079212.1, forward strand.
AGGTTGTGACCAGAGTGTGATAGGTCTGCAGTGATGTTGCCTGCCTCCACATCTTTGTCTCCACATCTTATCTTTTTTTGTGTGTGCCATGTCTTATTTTGTCTAACCGTGTCTTGTTAATTTTATCTGTTATCTTGTATCTTGTCTTTTATTTTGCGTCTTACATGTATGCCATTTTAAATCAGTTCATCTCCTCTCTCCAACTTGGGTCTCTCCTGATCAGAATGAAAGGAAGTGAACTTTATATTCATCTTTACAATGGCAACAAAGTGGTTTGTCCTTAGACTGCATTATATATTATGATTTCTGGTAAACGTTCACTTGCTCCGCTCAGTGCCTATACTTTTCCACTGCTGAAAAATTATAATTGTAAAAAATATCAGTGCCCAAGGAACTTGCAGTCTTTTGTCAGACTGATGCAGCCAAACACCTTGACTTCAAGTATAATCAGCTATAAAATGTTAATGATTTGGGGAATTATTATTCTAATGATGCATTCAGTGATGGATAGTCTGAATGAGAGTGGTAGTTAAATACAAGGGGAGAGAGAGCGAGAGAGTGATGGCTAGAGACAGTGAGAGGGAGTGACAGAAGGAAAGACAGACAGAGTGTTAGCGACAAAGAGACAAGAGACAAGGGAGAGAGCGTGCATAAGTGAGAGAGAGAGAGATCGGTAGAGAGAGAGAGCGAGAGGTAAAGAGAGATCCAGTGTCTTTGTTCCGACAGTCAGAACAAAGCGGGCAGAAAGCCAACTCATTGCGGGTCGTGTAACAACAATAGAGAGTAAGCAGACTCCCACATCCTACACCATAGAGACCCTACGATGTTATTACACACAGCAGGGTTGATTTCCACCCAATACCATTTTTTTCTACTGATAATAAAATGGATACAGTTTTGACCTCGTACAGGAAGATTCTTATTGCCCCGCTGCTCAGGGAGGCCAAAGGTCAAGGAAGTTACAGAGCAGAACCCTTGAAGCATGAACGGGATTCTGTGTTAATGTCTCTCCACAACGCACAGCAAAGAACACATATGTCCAGCAAACATTAGGGGATTTATCAAAATGTATACTATATTGCTCTATATTACTATATATTACTATATATTATTTTTTTTTTTATTATTATTATTTTTTTTTAGGATTTTTCCCTTTTTTCTCCCAATTTAGTGGCCAATAGATCCCTACTTTAATTCAAACACCCTCCCTTATACTGTATGCATTCGCCAACTGCATCTCTCTGGCCGGCAGTCTCGAAGGAGATGCCTCGTCACTTCCACGACAAGGCGAGTCCAGGTCGAACACCTGCTTTTTCCGACACACACAGAGATACATTCATGTGACGAACACAAGCCGACTCCGCCCCCCTCCCGAAGACAGCATTGCCAATTATTGCTGCTTCATCGAGTCGGGCCATAATTGGATCTGACGAGACCGGGGCGCGAACCCCGGTCCCCAGTGGATATTACTATATTACACTGTTATGTGCCAGCAGGATTGACATGACTTGTATATTGGGGAAACTAAACAGACGCTGGCCAAGAGGATGGCACAACACAGAACAGTTAACATGTTAGGCCAGGACTCTGCAGTCTACACCCATCTACAGGCCGGTGGCTACTCTTTCAAGAATGAGGATGTACACATCCTTGATGGGCCACAAAGAGCCACGCACATCAATACCTCTGATAACAACAGGCGTGGCTAAACATTGGATCACAGAGAGCCACACATATCAATACCTCTGATAACGACGGGCGTTGCTAAACATCGGATCACAAAGAGCCATTGACATCAATAGCTCTGATAACAACTCCAAAGAGGATAAATATCTGAGTTTCATCACCAGCCAGTCAGACTAGCTTGGTCTAGTAAGAAAGGCACGAACTGAGGAAGCCTCTTAGATGAGAGGTGAAATGTCTTCACGGATATATACCAAGTCCAGTTGCACTCGATTCAATTCGTTTGGATAACCATGACCTGGATGAATGAGAACATTCACAGACATCCTTGATGGGGAGGAATACTGGTTTGAATGGGGAGTCAAAGAGGCCATCTATGTGAAGAGGGAACGACCATCCTTGAACCAAGGGGGGGGGGGGCTAAGAGTACACCTGTTGCCATTTTACAATGCTGTAATTGCAAGCATTCCCAAATCCTCTGAATAGTACATATGGCCATTGTAACTCTAGTTAATGATCATGGCAATTTGCATATGAAACTGATTGTTGGTTTCAGTTGTTATGCCACTGTATTGTTTATAAGGGTGGGGATACCTGCAGTCAGTTGAGACTGAAGAGGTCACTTAGATGAGTGATGAAACTTATCTGTCAATAAACATGTCCAGATGAACTGATTCAACTTTCTTTGATTTTCTTTTGAGTATGGGTGAAGATACTAGGGGATTTAGCAATAAATAACTTTAATATGTTTGAATAGCCACTTGAATTCACCACAACAGACTGCCGCAGGATGATGTTGGCTTTGTGTGAGTTATTTCTTTGAAATGAATGACAATTATCCAGTAGTCCTTGTTGAAGTACATTGTAATGTATCTGGCTAACACGAGCTGTGTATCCAGAGTGTAGTACAGGATGGATAAATGTGAAAAAGAAATCTACTGATCACCAACATGACCAGTGAGCAGAAAGTAGTAATAGACTTCAAATATTCTGAACTGTCCCATTTACTCTAAAATACAGACACAAGGTTCAGATATACTGCTCTCATTCAAAAGCAAGGTGTCCTCCCATATTAAACAGTATACGCACAAGCAATCGTAGCTCTGACATGTGTCTTATATGTGATGAAAGAGTGTGTGTCCCTGTACAGATTGAGAAGAAGATTCTTCGTAACTGTATTTGCCATATACATAGTCTCTACAAAAGGCCTCAGGCTTGGCTGGCCCAGGGATCTCCTGAAGCAGCAGACAGGTACCAGGAGACCAGAAGGGCTGTGGCCTCAGCAATCGTGGAAGCAAAAACTTGGGTGTGAGAAGGGTTCCGTGAGGCTACGGAAGAGGACTTTCGATTGGCCTAAAGGAAGTTCTGGCAAACCATCTGGTGACTCAGGAAGGGGAAGCAGGGCTTGACTCAGGCTGGGGATGACCTGGACTGGGGAGGTTGTCAGGCGGTGGAAATAACACTTTGAGGAGCTCCTGAACCTGGCTAACACGTCCTTAGTGGAGGAGATAGAATCTGAAGACTTGGGGGAAGCCCCACCCATATCCCTGGCAGTGGTGTCTGGGTTAGTTAACAAACTCCTGGGTGGCAAGGCGCCGGGTGTAGATGAGATTCGCCCTGAGATGCTGAAGGCTCTGGACATTGTTGGGATGTCTTGGCTGACATGCCTCTTCAGTGTCCAGGAGGAACAATGTGGATTCCGTAATGGCCGTGGAACAATGGACCAACACTTTACCCTTGCGGAAGCGCTGAGGGAGGCATGGGAGTTTGACCAGTCAGTCTACATGTGTTTTGTGGACTTGGAGAAGGCTTATGATCGTGTACCCCGGGGCACTCTGTGGGGGGTACTGCGGGAGTATGGGGTACTGGGGCAGTTGCTACAAGCCATCCGGTCCTTTTATAACCAAAGTGAGAGCTGTGTCCATATTCTCAGCATAAAGTCAAACATGTTTTCAGTGGGTGTCGGACTCCACCAAGGTTGTCCCTTGTCTCCAATTCTGTTTGTGATATTCATAGACAGGATCTTAGGATGCAGCCAAGGTGAGGAGTGTGTCCATTTTGGGAACCTCAGAATTGTATTTCTGCTCTTCACAGATGATGTGGTTTTGTTGGCTTCATTAGAACGTGACCTCCAGTGTGCACTGGGGCGGTTTGCAGCTGAATGTGAAATGGCCGGGATGAGAGTCAGCACCTCCAAGTCTGAGGCCATGGTTCTCTACCAGAAAATGGTGGATTGCTCCCTCTGGGTTGGGGATGAGTTGTTGTCTCAAGTCAAGTCAAGTCAATTTTATTTACATATATAGCCCAATATCACAAATTACAAGGAGTTTAAGTATCTTGGGGGTCTTGTTCATGAGTGAGGGTAGGATGGAGCGGGAGATTGACAGGTGGATTGGTCCAGCATCAGCAGTAATGTGGACATTGTACCAGACCATTATGATGAAGAGGGAGCTGAGCTGGAAGGCAAAGCTCAATTTACCAATCAATTTACCAGTCTGCGTTCCAACCCTTACCCATGGTCATGAGCTTTGAGTAGTGACCGAAAGAGTGAGATTGCAGATACAAGCGGCTGAAATGAATTTCCTCTGTAGGGTGTCTGTGCTCAGCCTTAGAGATAGGGTGAGGAGCACAGACATTCGGAAGGAGCTCGGAGTAGAGCTGCTGCTCCTTTGCGCTGAAAGGAGCCAGTTGAGGTAGTTCAGGCATCTGATTAGGATGCCTTCCTTTGGAGGTTTTCCGGGCATGTCCAACTGGGAGGAGACCCTAGGGTAGACCCAGAACTCACTGGAGGGACTACATGTCCAATCTGGCCTGAGAACACCTTGGGATCCTCCAGGAGGAGCTGGAAGGCACTGCTGGGGAGAGGGACGTCTGAATTGCCCTACTTCAAAGTCAAAGTATCCTTATTGTCCCTTACAGGGAAATTAGTTTGCAGCCAGCATATATAAAACTCTCACACAAACAAAACATACCAAACACCAAGGCAGAATTGACACATCACTGATGGACAACAAAAAGCAACTGCACATAGTAGGCAAGGAGAACCAAAGGAGTTCAAATATACAGATCATGGAACAAGCGATCTGCAGACAACAGATTAATACTATCTACCATTTAACAATTGAATGGCAGTGGGGACAAAGGAAGCCATGTATCACTTAGTCCTAATACAGGGCATCCTCAACCAACGACCTGAGGGTAACAGCTCAAACTCTGGCCGAAAGGGGTGACCTTGGCACTCCAGACGGGAAGTAGCCTTTCTGAACACCTTCTTATTATAAAGGTCGTCGGTAAGCTGGGCTTGACTTCTCCCTGAAATCTTAATAGCCCATTTGATGAGTCTGTCAAACCTTTTTTTATTGGCCAAATTACCAAACCAAGCAACAATACAGTACATTAAAACTGTTTCAATAAAACTTCTATAAAAGAGAGTCATTGTCTGGGAGGAGACAATAAATGTACACATTTTCCTCAGGAAAGTCTTTGTTGGACCTTCTTCGATGTGGGAGCAACATGAGTTTCAAAGCACAGTTTGTTGTCGAGAACAACCCCCAGATATTTGTAGCTGTCCACAAGCTCAATGTCAGCACCTTTAATGCTGTTTGGTACAGGACTAGGAGGAGTCTTTCTAAAGGTGATTATCATGTCTTTAGTTTTAGACAAACTTAAGTGGAGAAAGGACTCATCACACTAAGACACAAAATCATCGACCACAGGTCCATGTTGTTCCTCCTCCCCTTCAAGAAGACTTACAATCACTAAATCCTCCACAAATTTGAATATGTGTCTATTGGTATGGTTGCTGCGACAGTCATTAGTGTACAAGATGTAGAGTAACGGGGAGAGACAACAGCCCTGAGGGGAACCGGTTGAAGAGTACAGCTGATTGGAAAAGAAGCCATTAACCCTCACACACTGGGACCTATCAGTCAAGAAGTCCAGTATCCAGCAAATTAGATTAAGATCCAGTTTGAAGAGGTGAATTAGCTTTTCTGCTAACAGATGTGGCTGGATCATGTTAAAAGCTGAGGAAAAATCTATAAACAACAGCCTAGCATGAGCATTTGTCCCCTCAACATGGCAGTACAGAAAATTTAATAGTGTTATCATGACATCTTGTCACCCCTATCGGGGTTGTATGCAAATTACAGTGGATCAAGGGATTTCTCCACCTGCAATAAACCTGTTTTTTAATGTGCTTCCCAAATATCTTCATGATTAGAGATGTCAACGTTACTGTCCTATAGTCATTTAATGTCACAGGGGTTTTAGTCTTGGCAACTGGTGCAATTGTGGAATGTTTCGATAATTTAGGGACCCTCTGTTGCTGAAGGGATAGTGTGAAAATGGTGTGAAAGATTCCACACAACTGTTCGGCGCAGGTTTTAAGAACCTGGCCTCAGATATTATCAGATCCAGGGCTTTTGCTAGACTTGGTGACTTTGAAGTGTTTTTCCACACATTTGATATCAACAGTCAAAGCTGGGGGAGGTCTAGTGCTGTTCTTTAATGCATCAATTTATCTGTGAAGTCATGATTACCAAATCTTTTTTAGTCTTGGCAACTGGTACAATTGTGGAATGATTCCATAATTTAGGGACCCTCTGTTGCTGAAGGGATAGTGTGAAAATTGTGTGAAAGATTCCACACAACTGTTCAGCACAGGTTTTCAGAACCTGGCCACAGATATTATCAGATCCAGGGCTTTTGCTAGACTTGGTTACTTTGAAGTGTTTTTCCACACTTTTGATATCAACAGCCAAAGCTGGGGGAGGTCTAGTGCTGTTCTTTAATGCATTCAATTTATCTGTGAAGTCATGATTATCAGATCTTAAGTAAAATTTGTTTACTCATCAGCCAACTGTTTATCTGAATTAAAACCAGCCAGAGAGCAATGTTCCTGTTGCCTTTGTCTTTGCACCGAGTCATAGATTTCATACTGTTCCAGGCTACCCTTAAATTGTTACTGCTCAGCTCAGCTTCTATTTTATCTCTGTGCCCGAGTTTAGTCTGTTTGATTTCTGACCTGATCTCCTTCTTTGTTTCCTTAACTTTGTTTCTGTAACTTAGCTTGCTGCCACTGTGACCCGACCCCGGAGAAACAGCTGATGATGAGATGAGATGTCTCTATGATTCCTGATAATCTATCTCAATTCACTCAACAATATGATCCCAGAAACAGAAACTCATTTTGGTAGCGTTGCCTTTACTAAATTATGGGACTGATGGGAAATGGGGATATAACAATGTGAGAATGGAATGACATGATGTGTGTAATGACGTGATGTCTGAAAAATAGATGTAGGAATCTCTAGATGAGATTATGAATTGACTTTTGTTGCATATTGCAACAATCCCTCAAAACATTGGTTGCTGCAAGTAAAGAGCTGACTGGGGTCTACATTACCTGCTTTTTCACTCCCAGATGGACCAATCAGAGGCAAGCGCTCCTGTGACATCGCTGATGGCAGAGCTTGAGAATAACGACAGAGAGCAGAGCAGCAACTTCGCAACATGTGAAAAAGACAAGTTGATGGCATGGTTATAATGTCCCCCCTGTGGCCGACCACTAATAAACACTCAAGAGTTAATTTTTCCCTGAGGAATCTGTGTGCTTTGTGAAAACTCCATAAAGAGTCTTATTCTGAGTCTGCTTTGCTTGCTGTTGTGCTCTCAGGGAAAACCCAGTGTCATGATGTGGAGTGCAGCAAAGCACAAAAGATTAGGATAAAGAAAGGTTTAAATCAGAGTGTATAAATACAGTCAGTGGATGGCTGTCGTAAGTATATAAGTGTTATGTATATACAGTGGGGTCCAGAAGTATGTGTCCTCCACCATGACCTGTTTACTGATCCAGTCTCACTCATGTGCGATATTTGGTATTCTAGAATACGACATAAACACTGATAGAAATCTAGTTTTTGTGTTTGAGGAAATATGGTATGAAATTAAAACCTATATTTTGTTTGTCCACCATTTCCTTTCATTTCCTCAGAATGATGTGTCATCTTATTTTCCATTTAAGTTTTAATACATGGACTTTCCTAGTGCAGTGTGTGTTGTTTTTTGCCTAGTAACAATTCATACCTGCTATTGATGTAATAAATATTGTCCTCTGTTGTCATTGCACTATAGGTGCTTCAATTTTGAAAAAAAAAAAAAACATACATGCTTGCTTTGCAAACCAGCCCTGTGATGGCCTGGCGGCCTGTCCAGGGTGTCTCCCTGCCTGCTGCCCGATGACTGCTGGGATGGGCTCCAGCATCCCCGCGACCCTGACAGCAGGATAAGCGGTTTGGATAATGGATGGATAGATGGATTGTTTTGCAAACTTTTTTTTCAGCTGTTTGTAATTATTGTTCAGATTGTTCCCTTGCGTGATGGACTCTCCCAGTGCGAAATTGCAGCTAAAAAGAATGTTTCCAAACGGGCAGTACAATGAGATCTAGAAATCTAGAGAGATTTTTAGAAACTAAATCACTTTTATCCAGAGAAAAGCTCACACAGACCTTAAGCAACCACACATAATGAAGACCATTATATCAATCTAGCCTGTTCACCAGACAAAACAGCGTCCCCATCCACGACTCAAAGCCAGCCGGACAAACAACATCCTACACCGTTAGTAAAACTAGTCAGAAGATGACTTGCAAAACCCGTCCTTGATGAAGAGTAGCAGTCACCAAACCAAGTCTACAACCTCAAAACAAGCTGACAAGTCCAGCATGGGCTAAACTTTGACTGTTGAAGAGAAACTGAAGTTTTCAGTTGTAATCGTAGGGATTGCATGATATGAAGAGGCCAGCAGATGAACGGTTAATATGACGGTGTACAAAACTTACAGTCAAACACGGTGGTTTTAAGACGCAAGTTTAGGGCTGTTTCGCTTATTCTATAGTGGGTGCACAGGGTCAGCTACACACTGACCAAAGAGGCTGGGACCTTCAGAGGCATGCCGTGTCCTTTCAGCGGGACAATTATCCCTAACACACATCACAGCTTTGCCAGGACCGTTTGAAGTCTAAGGAAGAGCTAGGAGTGTAGACTTGCATGGCTTTCCCTCCACAGCCACAGCCACAGCCACAGCACCTCAACCCCACCGAACATCTGTGGGGAAGGGCCAAACATACGGTAGCGACATGGCAAAACCTCTCAAATGCTCTTGAAAATTGCTGGAATAATCTGGATTCTCAAGTTCTGCACAAACTTGAATTGACTCAGTGCCAGACAGAATAAAAGCTGTAAAAAGGGCAGGGGGCAATTTTGACTTTCTTTTAGTATTACCAAAAATATTTTGACTTTAAGTTCTACATTAGTTTTTGAGGAATGATGAAAACAAACAGATCTTGATAGTAGACCCAGATTTTTTTGTACCCCACTGTAGGCTGTGTGTGTGTGTGTGTGTGTGTGTGTGTGTGTGTGTGTGTGTGTGTGTGTGTGTGTGTGTGTGTGTGTGTGTGTGTGTGTGTGTGTGTGTGTGTGTGTGTGTGTGTGTGTGTGTGTGTGTGTGTGTACCTTTTTGCGGAGTGGGAAAAAGAGGTCCTCTCTCTGGAGACTCCTCTCCTTTTGTCTCAGAAGGGATGAAGACGCCCCTCTTCCTCATATTTTGTCCCAGCAATGCATCTCTAACAGACACACATGCACACACTCCTCTCCTCCAACAGATCGTAAAGCAGCATCACGTGTCTTCTACCAAGCTCTTTGGCAAGGCCCGATTCTCTATTAGTACACGTGCATATTAGGTTGGCTTTCATAAGTCATTATCTGATTACCCCTCTCTCTCTCTCTCTCTCTCTCTCTCTCTCTCTCTCTCTCTCTCTCTCTCTCTCTCTCTCTCTCTCTCTCTCTCTCTCTCTCTCTCTCTCTCTCTCAAGCTGTCAAATTAGCCATGGCTAACCCTGAACACATTCCTCCTTCATTACATTAAAGTTCATTTTATAACACTGACAGACTGGTCTTGGATGACAGTCTCTTGGGAAACAATAATCCTCTCCCTGATTGACATTTCACATTTCTCTCTCTCTCTCTCCCTCATCATTTATCTATTTATTTGTCCACTATTGGTTTTTTTTTTCATTTTGTCCACAAAGCCTCAACTTCAACACCACCTTTCTGACTCTTTTTCCTTTTTCAATCTTGTTTCTTCATTTTTCTTTCCATCTCTGGTTTTCTTTCAAGTTTTCATTTCTTTTGGTTTCTTACAATTTATGTTTTTTTTCCTTTCTGCTCTCTTAGTTTTTTTCTATTTTCTCCCTTCTTTTTTCCCATCAGCAGGACAGTTTCTTTCCCTCTTGTGTGAGACAGTGATGGTGAAATAGGGTCTAGTGTATGATTCCCCTTTCCCTCCTCTCTCTCTATCCTTCCTCCATCTCGCTCTCTCTCTCATGAGACAGCAGTAGTGATACAGGTAGTCTCTCTCTCTCTCTCTCGTGACAGCGCCAAAAGAACACGAGGGCTTTCTCTCTCCTGCCAACAGCCTTTTGTTTTCTCCTCTCACTCTGTCATAAAGGCACGAGATGGGTGCTCTCTCTCTTTCTCCGCCCTCTCTTCTTTCCATCTCCCTCCTCTTTTACTCTCTTTGCTTCCCTTATGTTCTTCCTCACTCATTTTTCAGCAAAGTTTCATTTCCCTGTCCTCTCTGCCTGTCTCCTTCTATTCTTTATTTTATTCATGCTCCCTGGTGATACTGGCTGTCCCTAGGGTGCTTTCTCTCTCCCTTTTCCTCTTCTTCTCACTCTGCCACCCCTTCATTTCTCTGCCTCTTTTCTTCTCCATGTCGCTCTTTCCCCGCCTGTTGTGATGGACAGATGGTGAGATGGTTGAAGGATAAAGGCAATTGGAGACGATATTAAAATATTTATGGTCATCAGCAGTGGGCCCCTTCATGAGCTCTGACCCCCTACTAGCCACACACACACACACACACACACACACACACACACACACACACACACACACACACACACACACACACACACACACATACTCTTCTATGTTTGGTATTTAACATCTTATATCATCATGCATAAACATACACATACAAATATATTTATGCTCACACAGTCTGTGGTACAGATGCATTCCAATAGCTATGTAACACATCATCTAACACACAGCTACATTTAAATTCCAGGTAGGATCATATGACCACACACACATGCAGACAGACACGCAAACAAGCATGCTAAATATGCAAATAATTGCACACAGTCCCTTATCAACTTTCCACTTCAGCTGCATTAGCAATCTCTTAAGCTGTCCATTTCATTCATGGTAAATAAGCATTTTACCAAAAATAACCACACACACAAACACAAATACACACAAAACATGCTTGTGGCAGGACAGAGTAGCTGTAACAATGCAAACCATCACCTCCAACCAACCAACCAACCAACCACACACAGACAAACCTGGGGTTGTACATTTGACAAATATGAGCAGAGGCATTCATGCATCTGCGCACACACACACACACACACACACACACACACACACACACACACACACACACACACACACACACACACACACACACACACACACACAAATATAGGCAAATTCCTTCTACAGAGCCAATGTTTGGTCAGGAACTCCGTCTAACAGTTGCACTATGCACTGATAGTGACACGGTCCCATCAGAAGACTCAGGTTTGACGCCTGATGCAGTCTTACCTGTTGAAGTATCCTTCAGCAAAACACGTTGAGGCCCCAGGCCTCAAGCCATAGAGAGAGAAAAAAAAACAGATTTTCCTCTTGGGCACCACTAAATATATTTTTCAAAATTCCTGGACCAATTGTACATGTAAACATCTTACCTGGTTTGTTTAAGACTGCAGCATGCCACACGTAGGAACATGCAACAGCTGCCAGCAAGATAACTGGGTAACTGGAAAACGGCAGGGAAATTATTAGAAAATATTTCATGGTATTTCTGCAAAAAGGAAATGTTCCACCCCACACTCGGGGAGCTTTGCTTCTGTTTGACCCAGGTAGACTGGCATGGAGCCTGTCGTGTCCCACGTGGAGCTGCTTTGGCAAATTGATCTTATATTTATTTCTCCTCAGTTGACAAAAACCATCAGCCAGAAATAGAGCTTATTAAAAGGTTTTATAGAATTGAAATGTTAGTTGTAAATAATAAATTGGGAGTTTGATACAAGTTTCAAATAAAAAGTTTATTAATATTTAATTTAAGAAAAATCCTTAGAATTCTTTTCAAATAAAATCAGTGGATATTGCCTGTGAATGTTCTCATTCATCCAGGTCATGGTTATCCAAAGGAGTTGAATCAAGTGCAACTGGACTTGGTGTATATCCGTGAAGACATTTCGCCTCTCATCCAAGAGGCTTCCTCAGTTCGTGCCTTTCTGACTAGACCAAGCTAGTCTGACTGGCTGGTGATGAGACCCAGATATTTATCCTCTAGGAGTCGTTGTCAGAGCTATTGATATGCGTGGCTCTTTGTGATCAGATGTTTACCAACGCCCATCATTATCGGAGCTATTGATATGCGTGGTTCTCCTGTGCTCCGATGTCCAGCCGGGCCCGTCACCATCGGAGCTATTGATATGCATTTGTTTAGCAGCGACGGTCGTTGGGGGTGTTAGTTTCGACTTCATTGTTCAGTGGTCATGAGAGTCATTGGAGCCGTTAGTGACCGACTGTTGTTCTTGGAGGCTAGGCTTCTTGAGTGTCCTGGGTAGAGATGAAAGGACGGCATTGTAAGTGGGAGATAGGTGGTGTCGCAGACCTCCTCCTCTGTTGAGGGATGGTTTTTCCAGTTTCGCATAGATGGCTTCCTTCACCCCTCTTTCAAACCATCTATCTTCTCTGTCCAAAATGTGTACGTTGCTGTCCTCGAAGGAGTGTAGATAGAAAGCTGAGTCTTGTCCTGAGGAGTTTGGCCTTCTGTGTTGGGCCATCCGTTTGTGTAGTGGTTGTTAGGTCTCTCCTATGTATAGGTCAGTATAATCCTCATTGCATTGTACGGCATACACCAGATTGCTTTTCCGGGTGTGTGGTACACGGTCTTTGGGATTAACCAGTCTTGGATATTGACTTGCATTTGTGGCTAATTAAATGTGATTATGGTACTTTTCAATATACAAGCAGCAACATTTCAATCAAGTAGATCTTCCTCAGGCCAGTGTGCAGATCTTACTCCTCCATCCCAGCTCTGCTAGTTTTGTCTTGCACCTTAATATTTTCTGTCTTGATGCGTGCTCAATAATCCAGGTAAGAAAATCAAAGAAAGTTGAATCAGTTCATCTGGACACAACAGTTATTGACAGAAACATTTCATCACTCATCTAAGTGACCTCTTCAGTCTCAACTGACTGCAGGTATCCCCACCCTTATAAACAATACAGTGGCATAACGGCGGAAGCCAAGGATCGGGTCCCCCAACACAAACAGAGCAATATGGTGTACGCTGTTAAGTGCCGGAGAGATTGCCATGACTTGTACATTGGGGAAACCAAACAGATGCTGGCCAAGAGGACGGCACAACACAGAAGCGCTAACACATCAGGCCAGGACTCTGCAGTCTACACTCGCCAGTGGCCACTCTTTCAAGGATGAGGATGTGCACATCCTTGATAGGGAGGAACGCCGGTTTGAATAGGGAGTCAAAGATGCCATCTATGTGAAGACGAGTACATCTGTTGCCATCTTACAATGCTGTGATTGCAACTATTCCCCAACCCTCTGTGAATAGTACACATGGCCATTGTAACTCAAGTTAATGCTCACAGCGATTTGCATATGACACCGATTGTTGGTTTCGGTCATTATTCCACTGTATTGTTTATAAGGGTGGGGGTACCTGCAGTCAGTTGAGACTGAAGAGGTCACTTAGATGAGTGGTGAAACGTTTCTGTCAATAAATGTTGTGTCCTGATGAACTGATTCAACTTTCTTTGACTTTATATTTTCTGGATGCATGCATAAGTGGTTCCTCCTCTGAACTTTTCAGATACTCGCCAAGTAATTTCAAACAAATGTCAAATTTATGGCAAGCTAACTTGGAAGTTTTGTCCATTGTGATAGTGATTGTGAGATTTAGACATGACAACTTCAAGATTCAACTTATGTTGTTTTCTGGTAAAGTCACTTTAACAAGCTGCTCCATGACTGTCCTGTCTCTTCTCATCTTTGTTCCAATCTCTTCATCCGTCTCTGTGTTTTGAACTTGTATTAACTGTAAACCTTGACCACAGACCAACACCCACCCAATCCTCTCTTTCTTAACCCTGGTCTCATTGGAAGTCTTGCAAGTCATGCTGCCCATTTTATCATCTGTGTCCCTGTTTGACTCACCAACTGCCAACCCTATTACTTGGTCTCTGGTCTTACAAACTGACTCATTGCTTGCCTCACATCTTGTCACACACACGGTTTTATTGACAGTCTCACTACCTGTATGATCTCTTAGCTTACCAGCTGTCCTGCCTACCCATTCATCCTCAGCAACTGTGTTCTTCATCTTCTCTTCTATCTTAACCACTGTAAGATTGAGTTCCCCACCTGTCTCACTCCCTTCCTTGCCCTCTCTCTCCTGCGGGGTCTTACCCCCTACTTCTAAGCCTACCTTAGAGCTCACCCAGACCTCTCTCTCTCCTCCAACCAATGTCGATCTTTTGGCACCACTGCCTACGTTAATCCTCAACTCCTCCCTGCCCTCCTTCTTTCCCTCACCCACATCATTAATCGTCCCTTCCCTCATCTCTCTCACCATTGTTTCTTCTTCCCATGCTGCCAGTCCCGCAGCATCTGCTACATGTGAATAGAGCGTGCCGCAGTGGCTGATTCCAGCACTGGAGACCCTCCAGATGCACAGCCGCTGGTCGGGTGATGTGGATGTTAGCAAGCCTGGAGAAAGGAGCCTCAGGGCTGTAAGAGGGGCAGCATGGGCCAGGGGAACATGGGACTGTTGGTGGAGATAGAGATGGAGATGGACGGGGGAATGAGTCTGCTGGGCTTGGCGATAGGTTTGGGCCTGAAGAAGGGACCTTGGTGACACCTGAGACTTGGTTTGTTGCTGAGAGGACTGTTCCTGAGACTGTGATGGTTGTCTGCTGCCCTCTATCGCCCCTTCAGGGTAGTGCACTCTAATCACAGACACTGTCAGTTGTCCATCATCTCCTCCGCTGGCAACAGTTACCAGGCAACTGTCCTCTTCTTGTACAGCTCTATGTGTCCATACAGCTAATGAGTTGACACCACTTTGGTGGGCAGGGATACTCAGGCAGGGGATTGGTGGAGTTGGACTGTCACTTAAACTGCTGCCCAATGAGGAAAGGGATGTGGTCACATCCAACACTGCAATTTCCCCATCTGTGGCAGCGCTGAACAAGAGCTTGTACCTGAGAGAGAGACACAGAGAGAGCGAGAGCATGTGACAGAGAGAGAGAGAGAGAGAGACGGAAACACACAAAAAGATTGTCATCTTAGTTTATGTTTCTTACAACCATGGCTCAGGATCCAAAGTAGTTTATGGTCTTATTTCCCCTGACCCAGACTCCAAAATAGACTTTGTATGGGACGTGTAGTGAGAGAATTGAAGCACCCTTGGCTGACCTGTTGCCTTTTCCATCCTCCAGACTGCAGGCGGTGACACTGAGCACACAGCGCTGGTGGTAGAAACTTTCCCACAGCAACTCAATATGACCTATAACCTCACTGACTGAAAACAATCTACCAAAAAAAAGAAAAGAAAAGAAAAGTAAAAGGGCAGAGAAGAGACAAAGAGATAAGAAATAGCAGGATTGACAAAGTTATAAGTACAGCTGCTTCTCTGTGATATTTTGTTATATGTGCCCATCTGAAGGGATGTATGGTTGATGGTGAATATTTATAAAGGTCATCAAACAATTGGGGAGGAGCTTTTCTGTAAGCCACACAAACGACTTTAAGCTGAATACATGGGACAAAGGGGGAATGAATGACTCTGCAGTCTTGGTTACATGTAGCAGAGATATGAATGCTGGTAAAAAAGCGCAAGAGTGGTGTAACTTGATGCCAGGAAGATAAATCAAGCACAGATAAAGGAGGGCAAACATTCAAACCACATTAAGAGTGTATTTTTTGTATGTGACTGGTTTAAAAACATTCTAGTCAAATATTATTCATTTATGACATATTTGGGTGAAAGTGTTTCCTGGTTCATGGGAATAAAAGTACAATGGAAAGCATAGTAATAGTTTGCGGTCATTGGTGTTTTTGTATTGTAATATTTCTTTTTGTCTGTCTCCTTTGGAGAGGTTTAGCATTTGTGCATACAACTGCCGGATTTCTTTGTAACAGACACCAACCTGACAGCTCCGTCACTGCAGGCCAAAGCCAGGAGAACACCGTCTGTGACCTCATCCACCACTGCTACTGACATGTACCTTAAAAAGACACATATGCACAAACACAACTGATAAGACTGGATTTGGGACTGGGGTACCAAAAAAGGTATGGATGAATTCAAAATTTAAATAGTGTAAATCTGTTTTCCAAAGGTCTATTATGCAAAAAAGTTCAAGTTATACCTTGTACTGACTTACTGCCAAATAAACTGACCCTGAGACGAAAAGGGTAAGTTACAGTGTTGTTACTAATCTTAGTAACTGAAAGGGATGGAAGTTAGAAAGGAAGGAAGAAAGACACAAAAGAAGGAATGAAGGACGGAACGAAAAAAGGAAGACTTTACCCCAAAGTTTGAAAGCAAGAAACAGGTAGTGGTCTGGTGAAAAACTTTTTGCAGAAAATCCCCTAAAAAAACTACAAGAATTTAAATTGGTGGTGTTTGGCTCAGAGATGAGTCAGTAAATATGTAAAAAATTATATATGTTTTTCTTTATATGCCCATTTTTAAATCAAATGTAAAAAAAAAATAAAAAAATAAAAAACTTGCCTTGTTTCTGGGTCCGTTTTTACCATCTGGTGCCGGTTCCGCCTCCTCTCCCACTGTTCGTCCAATCGGTGACTGGCAACCTGGATCACCTGACAAGAAGGAACTTGCATCTGTCCATCCCAGCTTATTAAAAGCCGGTAACACTGCATCTGAGCCCTCCCACCAGCTGAGATGAGCAGGGCAGAGAGGGACAGTTGTTTTTCACCTCTATCCCCATCTCTTTCTGGACTCATGACAGCAGTCAATGTCCGGATGCTAGAGATGTGGTCGGTGATGACTGAGAGAACTTGGACTGCACCGGAGTTTGATTGGATGGCCAGGATGGTCAAACTGGTGTCCTCGCCTCCTGTCGCCAGTATCTCCCAACCCCAGTCCCCCTCCTCTCTTTCTGTTTCCTGAGGTTTGGCTCCAGACCAACCTCTTGTCTCTATCCCACCGTGGTTTCCAGCGTTCATTGTATGAATCCTTATCCCAGCTTGCCCTATTCTCCCTAGCCTACACACACACCCAATACCCTTCCCATGGACACCCTCTCTCAGGCCCCATCCCCCGGTCTTTCCTGAGCTCCCGGCCCAGATATGAGCCTCTGCAGGGGGCTGTGAAGCCAGAACGGCTCCCTGCTTGATGAATACTAGAGCTCCATATCCAGGCCATAGACCATTGTGGGCTGGCCAGAGGCTCCAGGACCGATGCCCCCCACCACAGGGCACTGCCAGCAGCCTCTCCTGCCTCACGGGGTCCCACGCCACAAAATGCATAGCATGAAACCCGGCGATAACAAAACGCGCCTCTCTTCTTGCACTCTCCTTACTTTCTTCTCTTCTACCTCTCAAATATACTCCTACTTTTCCTTTCTCTGTTGCCTTTGTCGTCTCCTCTGTGGTATAGACTATTTGGCTCATCTCATGCACCTCCCTGGCCTCCTCCCCCTCCTCCTTTTTGTGTTCTGGAAGTTCTGTTGCAGAGGCTTCCGGCTCCAAAATCAAAACCCTCTCAAGCCACTCCATGCCCTTGCAGGCCCGCTGAACTCGCAGAACCTCCAGTTGAAGCCCCTCATTGGTACCGTCTATTCTGCAGCTTCCCTTATTTTCTTGTTGCAGTTCACGTGGTGTTGGCCGTGTTCTGAAGACCCGCACACAGCCGTCTCTTCCAGTGCTGTAGAGAAGGCCCTGGTACTCACAGACCGATGTCACTCCTTGTTTCCCATGTACGCCGAAAAGACAGCTCTGTGGCTGGAGGGGGGACTCATTCTCCTCTTCTGTTCTGCTTCCACTCGCCTCTCTCTCTCTTTTTATTTCTATGCCATTTCCATTCTTGCCCTTTCTCTCTCTGCTTGTTTGCCCATCTTTCTCACTCTTGTTACTGCTACCTAAGTCCATTCCCTTCGCTCTCTCCTTTTGCCCTGTTTTAATTCTTTCCTGAAACAAAAGCAGGGAACCTCTTCTATCGCCACAAAACCACAGCACCCCCAGTGAGCTTGAAGGGTGGCACACTGCGGCAGTCAACCAGCGTTTGGCGCAAGATGGCAAAAGAAGAGGAGTGAGGGGATGGACATTGAGAACAAAGCGAGAGTCCTCATCAGCTTCCACTTCTATATACCAGCGATGGACAAGTCCTTCAGCCCCAGACGCAAGCAAATACCCCCCTTGTCTCCAGCTGTCTTTACCCTTCACCCAAATAAGACTATGAATCTTCCCTGATCCCCCTGTGAGAAGTACTCCTGACTGGGGTTGAGAAATGGGGAAGACTTGTATTCCACCACTGAGGTTACCCAGAGCACAAAGATGAGCCTTGTAAAGGCAGTATCTCAACCTGACTGTCAATATTTCCATGACACAATAGGAATGGAATTCCAGAGCTCCCTGCCATATTAGTTCCCACAATCCACTGTTGTATTTGTAAACCATTCCATGATCAGTACAGACCAAAACTTTACTCTGGGTCCAACTCGCATTTCCATCTCCTCCGGCAACAACACATACTACTTTAGGAGTGCCTTGACCATTGAACTTTAGGTCTGTTAGGGTCTCTGTCACTTCTTCCCCCTTTTTCTGATTCCCTTCCACCATCCACAGCCTCACCCCTCCATCAGCACCCCCAGTGGCCACCCATTTCTCCTGCATTCCATCATCATATTTACCCCTGCTGACAGCCAGGGCACGCACCCCACCGGCACGGTGCCCCTTCAAAGTCCGAGTCACCTTCCCACCTCCAGCCCAGTCCCAGACTAAGCAAGCCCCATCTTCACCAGCACTGAAGAGCTGCCCTAGGGAAAGATGCACCGAGAACACCCTGGCCTGGTGCCCATATAAAACCCTCAAGCAAGAAGGGTTCAGGTCCCCGCATGTCCCGCCGGGTCCCCCCAAATACCCGACGGCCCACACTCTCACGCTGCGATCATCTGAAGCTGATGCCAGCCATCCTTTCTCTTGAAGGTAGGAAATGCTAAAGATGACCCCACTGTGCCCAAGCAGACGCCGCTCCACTGGGGCTTTGTGTTTGGACTTGTTGACCTCTCTTCCAGGCCTCCACAGAACCAGCTGGTTGAAGACAGTTCCCCCAACTATGATGGAATCCATCCAGGACTGGTTCATCACAAGTAAGGCAGAGTAGAGGAGACAGCCATCCAGGCAGGAGCAATGAACAAGTGCTTTTCCTTCATTTGCATCCAGGAGAAGAGTGCTGTTGTGAGCTAGAGCTATGCCAAGGAGTGAGTGTCTCTCTCCAGAGAGCCAGCGGACGTCCAAGGCCCAGTCATGCAGCTGCATGAGGGGACCCAGGGCCTCCACATGCAGATGGTCCTCACCACTGAATTTTATGATGAGCCGCACCAGCCTCACAGCTTTGCCTCCAAATACAACAAAGTCAAAGTGTTTGGGCTCTGTGGTGGAGTCCCATCCTGTGAATTTACAGAGGAGAAAAGGTTTGTGCATTTGTTTGTGTATATACTAACAAAAACACAGCTTTATGAAAATAATTATGGACTTTTAACAGAGTAAAAGCTTGGGGTGCACGATACCAATACTTGTATCAGATATCGGGTCAATACCAGGCAAAAATGGAGTATCATTATCTGAGATTTTACCAAGACTAAAATCTGATAGCAAAAGATTAACAGAAAGTTGAATCAGTTCATCTGGACACAACATTTATTGAGAGAAACATTTCATCACTCATCTAAGTGACCTCTTCAGTTTCAACTGACTGCAGACATCCCCACCCTTATAAATAATACAGTGGCATAACAACTGAAAACAACGATTGGATTCACATGACCATTAACTACAATTACAATGTCAAAGAAAGTTGAATCGGTTCATCTGGACACATTTATTGATAGAAACGTTTCATCACCCTTCTAATGCCCCTTTTCCACTACATGGTACTGGCTCAACTCAACTCGATTCAATGAGTGTCGTTTTCCATTACCATAACAATACCCCCTCAGTGTAGCTGGTCTGCATTGATTTTGGTACCCGCTCCAGTTTTTTTGGAACCTCGACAAAGGTGGTACCAGAAAAGTGGTAACAGTTACCAAAATGCCTGTACTTTCCAGTAATGGAAAACGAAAAAGTCGAGTCGAGTCGAGCCGGTACCATGTAGTGGAAAAGGGACATAAGTGACCTCCTTCATTCTAAACTGACTGCAGATATCCCCACCTGCAGTCAGTTTAGACTGAAGCGGTGAAAAGTGATGAAACGTTTCGGTCAATAAACGTGTCCAGATGAACTGTTTCAACTATTTTTGATTTTCTTACCTGGATTATTGAGTATGCATAAAGATAGAGTTACAATGGCCATGTGTACTATTCACAGAGGATTGGGGAATAGTTGCAATCACAGCATTGTAAGATGGTGACAGATGTACTCTTAACCCCCACCCCCACCCATCTTGTTTCAGGGATGGCCGTTCCCTCTTCACATAGATGGCCTCTGACTCCCCGTTCAAACCAGCGTTCCTCCCTATCAAGGATGTACACATCCTTATCCTTGAAAGAGTGGCCACTGGCCTGTAGATGGGTGTAGACTGTAAAGTCCTGGCCTTACGTGTTAGCTCTTCTGTGTTGTGCCATCCTCTTGGCCAGTGTCTGTTTGGTTTCCCCGATGTACAAGTCATGGCAATCCTCCCAGCACTTAACAGCATACACTATATTGCTCTGTGCCAGGGGACCTGATCCTCGGGTTGGACCAATTTTTGACGCAGCATGTTTTGGGGTTTGAAAGCAACTGAGACACGGTGTTTGGAAAATACGTGTCTCAACTTTTCCGACACTCCTGCCACATACGGAATCACCACTGGTTTATGCTTAGGCAGCTGTTCTGTCACCATCTTACAATGCTGTGATTGCAACTATTTCCCAATCCTCTGTGAATAGTACACATTGCCGTTGTAACTCTAGTTAATCCATCCATCCATCCATTATCCAAACTGCTTATCCTGCTCTCAGGGTCGCGGGGATGCTGGAGTCTATCCCAGCAGTCATTGGGTGGCAGGCGGGGGGACACCCTGGCCACCACAGGGCCCACACACACACACACACACACACAAACACACAAACACACAAACACACACACACATTCACACCTAGGGACAATTTAGTACGGCCGATTCACCTGACCTACATGGCTTTGGACTGTGGGATGAAACTGCAGCACCCGGAGGAAACCCACGCAGACACAGGAAGAACATGCAAACTCCACACAGATGATGACCCGGGACGACCCCCAAGGTTGGACTACTCCAGGGCTCGAAATCTAGTTAATAGTCATGGCAATCTGCATATGAAACCAATCATTGTTTTTGGTTGTTATCCCACTGTATTGTTATAAGGGTGGGGACACCTGCAATCAGTTGAGACTGAAGAGGTCACTTAGATGAGTGATGAAATGTTTCTCTCAAATAACCTTGTGTCTAGATGAAATAATTCAACTTTCTGTGATTTCCTTACCTGGTTTATTAAGTGCGCATAAAGACATACCAAAAGATTGTTTTGCTGCATTTTTGGCATATGTAAGCCAGCGTTTATTTAATGGTTTGAAAACAAAAAAAGATTCTATCTCAATTATTTCCCCACTGACCCCAAACTATTGGTCTAAGTTTGCACTGTTCAGCAAAACTAATGGATCAGATCGGTATTGGCCAATACTTAGAGATTCATACTTTGAATCGGTATCATCAGTGAAAAAGGGATGTTGGCGCATCCCTTATGAAAGCCTATACAGAGTACAAAACAAAAAAAAGTTTTACAGATCTTCAATATCAAAGCAGTAAAATTCAATATCTATATAGCTAAGAAAACAAAACATTAAAAATAATAAACAAGAGTTAAGATAAAATAGTGAAATAGGAAGCGGAAAGATTTTAAAAAAATAATCGCAGCTCACTTGTTTCTTGTTCACAGCAGGGCTCTGCTGCAGACAGGTGCTTAGAATTAGCTTCATGTGGTTTGGGTCGGATCCCATGAATACGGTAGTGTTGGAGCACGCTCAGTGAGGCGTAGGGTTTAGGGTGAGGCAGGAGGCTGTACACATTCAAGATAGGACCCTCACCTGAAGGGAGAAAAAATTATAACAGAGGATTTTATTAAAGTCATCTGTGTATATGGATGTGTTTGATAACAAAGGTACTGACACAGAGAGAGGTTCGAGAGAAAGAGAGACTTGTCATAGAGCCGGTTCAGTGAGGTCGATACCAGTTATAATGGCAATCACTAGTTCTGCATTTAAATGAAGGAAACAAATAGGCGTGAAAATCATAATGTGGTACGGTGTACAAACGATATTCAATCAAGCTATTAATACAACATGGCTAAAATAACACAATGTTATTGTCTCAATGGTAATAGCAACTACTTAATCGTACCTGCCAGTAGATATTTATCCAAAAACTCCAAAGCGGTGACTGGAGCCACCAGAGCTGCTGTCTCCATTTTTATAGTAACTCATGAGATCCTCAAATGAGTGTTCAAAAAGTGCAGGGAGACAGACTTAAAATTGGACCGAGAGAGAGAGACATATTAGTACAATGCAATTACAAGTATTGTAAAATGAGATTACGAATATCAGAACTGGATCTGTGGCGAGTACAGTAAATCATCCTACATGTTATCTTCAGTGGTTTACGAGGTTTTGTTTTTATCTTACTGTCTGGTATACTATATGCGAACGGTATTTTTTTTTCTTACACGAATAGGCTTTTTACCCACACGTATCAGTAACATGTGTTTTCAATCATTATCACATAAACATTATTCCCATTCAAAAAGTACAAAGCATGCGTTTTCCCCTTTCCTTATTCTTTAATGTTGTTTTACAGTGATTGGCAAACAACGAATGGGGGCATCACTGCCTCCTACTGATCTGGAGTATGGACTGGGGACATTTACACACTACGTGAAACAAAACTAACAAAAACCCCTTAAATTATTATTATTAAACCCTGTTGATTTTACGTACCACTATTCCTATTTCCTGATGCTTTATTTCAGAATCGTATTTACAAGAAACTCTTCCCCTGTTTTTTGGAGGCTGTTCATTATTTCTCTATCTTCTCCATTTCTCCCTCCAGATCGCATGCCTTTTTTCCTTTTTCTTCCGTGTATGGTTATTAACCAATCACAGACATTTTTACTGCCAGCACTCCGATGTGAGGCGGACGTCGATTGGTTGATAATTTGGGATTAGTTTGTTATGGAGCTGAAGTCACATGTAAAGGGCCGAGATATGGGCTGATACGTCAAATAGTGGAGTTGCCAAGTTGGCAGTTTCCCGCCAAATAGGAGCTAATTTGAAATTGCAATCGCGAGTGAAAAATCAGAAGTTACGGGACGGCGTTTTTTCTATTACTCTCAAAATGTACCACGGTTGCCATTTTTTTTAAAACTGCAGTCAGTTGAATATCAAAGCCTGTTGTTTTTAATGAACGTATACGGACCCTGGTGTTAAACAGCTGCCATTCCTGGCAACCTAAAGATAGGGGTTGGAGAGAGAGCAAGTGGGTGGCGCGTGTGTTTTGGGATGTCATGTCACTTTCAGCGTTGGCAGCAGGGTTGCCACATCTGCGGGTTTCCCGCCCGGTGAGGATGCTCCGAAGTTTGGCACCGGGTGTGAAAAATGCATTATTATAGGCCACTGGTGTTTGGACTGCTTTCAGAAAAACCACGGCCACGTAAAGAAAGCAATTGAAATGAAAATAGCTGTTGATATATGACAGACTGACTTGGAAATCGGCTGCACCAAAGGTGGAAGACAAGTGCAGAGTGGAATGGGTTAATTTTCTGACAAAGGTGGGTGGAGGAAGGGCCGTGTGTGTTGTGTTGTGTTGTGTTGTGTTGTGTTGTGTTGTGTTGTGGTGTGTTGTGTGGTGTGTGTGTTTGTTTGGAGAGTGCGGTTCTACAAAGCGAACGACAGGTAATAACTATAGGTAAATGGGGAAAACAAGGAATGAAGAATTAACAAAAATAAACAAATAAATAAAACTTTGAAACAGAAATGAGAGTCCACCACAGTGACTTTTTGTTACCCATTCTTACACTGTTGAAGGGATCTCTGGTCCTTACTACGACACACCGAAAATCTTAACAGAGGCTGCAATACGCGTCCTCTACGCTCGCCCACCCTGTCTCGCGTGTGGATGTTTTATCTGAAGAACTGACAGGTGATACTGATTTCCCCGGCCTCAGAGCTTTCAGATAACGTTACCAATGCAACCTATTACAAGTTGCACTGTCTCGTGTTTTAATTATCTTGTACAGCTGGTTGCTGATTCAAAAATATAAACCACACAGATAAGGGATTCTCCGGCATTTCGACATGTGTGACGTGACAGGTTTTTTTTTTTTGGTGTTTTGGCGACAGGTAATAGCCAGGTTTGGAGCCTCCTTGGGCTTGAACGGGTGTTCATGACCTGGCAACACTGGGTCCAGACTTCTCACTAGCAAAAAAACAGACTTGCTAGCGGACAAGCTAACTTCGCTGCTATGCCCGGGAGATGCAAATTCAAAGATGCCTGGCTCAACAAGGATATTTACAAAGACTGGCTTGTCAGAGACTCGCAAAACATCCACGTAGCCATATGTATAGCTTGTCGCAAAGCAATCAAACTTCAAACTATGGGCGAGGCAGCCCTTACGAGCCATGCAGGGGGAGCTGGGCACCAAGCGGCGGTCCGCAAGCTAATAGAAGGTAGCTTAGCTTGACTACGGAGGGAATACGTCGCAACGGGCATGCCATAAGAAAATTACTTCACAGTATTTAAGGGTTCATATTTTTATTTGTCAGTAGTTATCCTCGGTTTATTATATACAGTGTGTGTGTGTGCGTGTGTGTACTATAGGGCAAGATCATTTAATTTAACTGCTGCAGCAAACTTAAGAGAAATGTGTGTATTATATACGCTGTTGTGTGTCTGTACAAATGTGTACGTATCTGCTGCTTACATTCCTACAGACACATGACGGGCCAACATCCAGTGTTTCCCTAGCTGGTTAAACTGCAATGTTTTAATAAATAATTTCAATAAATCGATTTCTGGCGATAGTAAGAGATGCACTCTGCCTCGCTCCAAGTTGGGATCCTACGTTTGTTTTTAACGACTCCCCTCCCGTCCCCAGTTGTTGTTTCTGCCGTGCCGAAATGTTGCAAAAACCTTTAAACACCAATGTAGATGAGCGAGTTATACTTCAGCATTTCTACACGAATCCTCCTTTAATGACACATAAGACGCAGTTATGTCTCGCTGAGAAACTATCCTAACGTGAGCTTCTGAGCTGACTTCTGCATCTTAGTAATCTTGTCTCAAATGTACACATAAGCGCTTTGCATTTAGTACATTGTCCAGTTCAAGTTCGTTTTTTTGTGCAAAAAATTAAAATGTAAATGCGATAAGTCTTTTTGCATTTTCATTATCGCTGCAAAAAAAAAACTTGATGACTAGGCTCCAGCATCCCCGCGACCCCGAGAGCAGGATAAGCGGTTAACATAATGGATGGATGGATGGATGGATGGGTGAATTAATCGAAGTGGCGTTTACATTTTTTTTGATCTATAAAGCAACGGCATGCTCTGTCAAACCGAAATGCCAAATGCGTTCAATTGAACCTTCAAATAGAAACACAGCACTCGCGTTTTAATTTTTTGGGGCAAACCTAATGCCATTTGAAGTGGAACTTACAAATTCAATTTGCTAATGCGTTATCATTTGGATAAGGTTCACCCTATGCTTATATACAGAAAGACCGCCCGGTCATCCCCAGTAGGATGTTCTCGGTCAACTGACTCCTTTAATTAAATCAACACACGTGAATAAATTAGAATCCTGCAAAAGTGGACGCCATAGGCCAGTATCATACTTTCAAAGGCAAACGATTATATTTTGGAATTCTAAATTTAAAACCCTATACATGCGTTACACCAGCAGAGTGGTGCAGCGGAAGCGTGCTGGGCCCATAACCCAGAGGTCGATGGATCGAAACCATCCTCTGCTAGGTGGTTTATAGTATGAAAGTGTTGTCTTTAACATCGACACTCTGCCCCCCCCCTCTCTCACACAAGCCGTTTCATCAAAGTTAGGTTCAATTTACAACTTGCTAACCAATCTGATTTGAATCAGTAAATAATTCACTTATAACGGATTAATATGATTGATAATATTTAGAGCACAGCTGACACCACAACCGTTTTAGGAATGTAGCTGTGTTGCTGCGAGGTGCTTTGGAGGAAAAAAAAATCCTCCAAACAGGATATATGAGATGTAATGTTGAACGTGCGCGCGCGCACACACACACGGCTGAAGGATAATGTACAAACATTTACCACTAGGTGGCAGTAGTAACATTAATTGAAATAAACATAATTATTCAACCACGGTCAATCCTTTTACGTATTCTCTTTAACTGCAGCGTTTATTAGTATCTCTTTCACTTACCCCTTTTCTCTCTCTAGGTAACATACAGAGGGTGAATAATGGTGAGCAGGTGAATGGAGAAAGTATCGATCAGGTAACAATTTTTAAAGACTGCAAAATTTTTGAAGGATGCAGTAAAAAAAACATGAAAAGTTTGGGTTTACATACGTTTTGGCTTCGGTTTATGTTAGAGGAATAATTACATAATATCACAACAGCAAAACAAAGTATTTTCCTTTGTCGTATAAGTCTAAAGGCCTATTATGAATATTGCTTGATTTTCTTATATATTTTTTATTTATGTTTATTTTCTCCCTTTTCTTTTCTGATGAAAACTCTAAGCCATATGACACGAGTGTATGTTCTTAGTCTGTTAGTGACGGTGTTTGTGTATACTTGCATGTTGTTTGTGTATACATGCATGTATCATTAATGAGTGTTCTTGGTTTGTGTGTGTGTGTGTGTGTGTGTGTGTGTGTGTGTGTGTGTGTTGTGACTATGACTGATTCATTGTGCTGCTGTAACATGGGTGTTTATGGGATGCATTGTTTTCGGGTGCTGTGCTGAATTGTGTCTCTGTCTCTTGCTATGTCTGGAATTATTGATTATACATACAAATTGTGCATACCACATTCCTGTAATTGTTTCTTGTGGTATGCTGCCTGGAGAGTGCCACTTTTCAAGTTCTTGGAGGGTTTTTAGACAATTCTCCTTCACATTCCTTTTCAAAGTATGTATTGTATCTTTTTTATGTGTGTACATAAAAAACAAAGTAAAAACAACTGTTAAGTTTGTTATTATTTCATTTGTTTGTTAATACTAAATAGGGAAATACTTTCTGAAAATTAGAAACTTTACATTTAAGTGAAATACCACTAAACTATTTTTTCCCTTCTTCTCAGGTTGAAGACAACAAAGAACAAGTGGCAATCTGCCTCCAGCTCAACTCCATGGACAGAATGACGGGAGATGGGCAGACTGAACTATGCCACAATGCCAGGACAAACTCCATTTCCCACAATTCAGGATATCAGGAAGTCACGTTCCCATCTACTTACATCAATTCATCAGGTACCCTTAAGTAAAGCAATACATGTAGCATCTGCCAAGCACCAAATTTAAGCAGTATTAGTCAAGTTGTGTTGCTTGAAGGTGTATTTGTTGCCCAGAGACAAAACTTGGTGAGCAAATATTTGGGCCTGCTCAGGACTTTTTCACATGGAGTCAACTGAAGGTAGTCATTGCCAAAAGAGTTCTTTTACAATTTTAAATTACATAGCATTTTTGAGATTGTACACAAGTGTGAACTATAGCCAATGAGATAACTGATTATGAATTAATATTCGCATCAACGTCTCACTTCTCCGTCATTGGACATGATATGGGCAGCACAGTGGTTAGCACAGTTGCCTCACAGCAATAAGGTCCACAGTTTGAGCCCCAGGGTAGTCCAACCTCAGGGGTCATCCCGGGTCGTCCTCTGTGTGGAGTTTGCATATTCTCCCCGAGTCTGTGTGGGTTTCCTCCAGGCGCTCTGGTTTCCTCCCACAGTCCAAAGACATGTAGGTCAGGTGAATCGGCCGTACTAAATTGTTCCTAGGTGTGAATGTGTGTGCGTGTCTTGGCCCTGTGATGGCCGGGTGGCCTGTCCAGGGTGTCTCCCTGCCTGCTGCCCAGTAACTGCTGGGATAGGCTACAGCATCCCGTGACCCTGGTTGGGATAAGGGGCTTGGATAATGGATGGATGGATGGGTGGGTAACAAAGTTTCTGTTATGGTTTGAAATGTTCACTAGACAATTACAATGGTCAAAAATACCATAATGTTAAAATGATGAGAATTGAAGATATTGTATTATATCTCCCATCCCCCAGTTAATGTTGCTGGCTTGTGCGGGTTTTGTCTTTGTGAAGGAAAAAGGAATAGCAGCTGAGGAAGAAACTTGGTCCAAAAAAAAGCAGAGGCTTCAGCATCTGAAATGTTTTTTTTTCACCGACTGATAGCGCTACCTGTTATTTATTGTATCTGGTATTATCCACACCACTACATTTTTATTCGACAGAACTGAATATCACAACACCCATAGGTGAGATCATTCAGTGTTGTTGATGATGGAACTGTCTACTCTCTCCACGAGGCCTCAGCACCTGAAATATTTTTTTTTCACCGACTGATAGCGCTACATGTTATTTGATGTATCTGATATTATCAACACCACTAGCTTTTTATTCGACAGAGCTTTTTCAAATTGTTAGAATATCACAATTATTGTGAAACTGAATATCACAACACCCATAGGTGAGATCATTCAGTGTTGTTGATGATGGAACTGTCTGCTCTCTCCACAAGGCTCGTCCATGGTCACCGGCAACCTCCTCCACCCCTCCTCATCACACCGTCGGGCAGACAGACGCCCGCCTCGCCCTCGCACTGCACACCTCTCCAGACAAGAGGAGCACCAAAGGCTGCAGGTCCTGGAGCAGCAGGAGCAGATGAATGTGCTGGAATGGGAGCAGAGGCTGAAGGTTCTAGAATGGGAACAGGAACTCCTGAGGGAGAAGAGGAAAGCGGCAAGGCAGAAGGAGAGAGCCTTCAGGATGAAGAAAAACTACTACAAGGCCAAGTTGAAGATGATGGGGGAGGAAGTTCCGCTGTCTTCGTCGAATAGCAGTAGCGATGAAGATGAGAGTAAAAACAGCGGCCAGCTGAGGAAAGTGATCGTCTGTTTAGATGGGACAAGCTGATCGAATTGTTGTATAGTTTGTTGCTGTGACAGTTGTATCTCGCCTTTTTTTTAATTTTCTTTTATTCTTACACTCTTGTCCGTATATCAAGGAAATATTGGCATTTTAACGCATTGCTTAATGATCTTAAAAGTTCAGCACAACAGTTTAAGTTTTTCATCAAGCAAAGGGATCAAGATTTTTTGTCGTTTTTCTGTCATTATTATGCGCAAAGAGAAAATTATTATTATCATCATTATTTTTGCATCTAGTACAGTGTGGGGCCAAAGAGTTTCAGGGGAGGTGCGGAAAAAAAGCAGGGAAATACGAGAAAATGTCCAAACCTATCAGAAAGCCCAGAAAGTATGATGACGTAGTTGGGATTTTCTTGGGCCCAGACTCACTGCTCCCATGAAGGTAGGGAAGGCTATGTAGGTTATCCATAGTGGGGTTAAAAAGAGTAAACTTGTGTGTTTTACCCAGAGCGTGTTTTAAACCTTACTTAAAAGGGCAGGTTAAGGCCTTACGCAGGGTGTCGGGAAGCAGCAATGTGCACCAATGGGTTGTGTACATTTTCATGTTCTCCTTTCGGTTTTTGTTAAAAGGTGACATATGCGTTCGATTTTTTTTTTTACTTCAGAAACATGCACAAATAGGTGTTTACCTATATACTAACTCTTAACCACTTTTATTGATTTTTATTCAAATGTGGGAGATTGTATTGGGACTGAGTGTTCAAAATAAACATTTTTGAACCCTTTATGGTTGCAACCCTTTATTTTAAAACAGAGTGGATTGTTACTTACCTGTCCGATTACCCCCCAATTCCGAGCCGTCCCGGTCGCTGCTCCACCCCCTCTGCCAACCCGGGGAGGGCTCCAGGCTACCACATGCCTCCTCCAATACATGTGGAGTCACCAGCCGCTTCTTTTCACCTGACAGTGAGGAGTTTCACCAGGGGGACGTAGCGCGTGGGAGGATCACGCTATTCCCCCCAGCCCCCCCCCCCCCGAACAAGCGCCCCGACCGACCAGAGGAGGCGCTAGTGCAACGACCAGGACACATACCCAAATCCAGCTTCTCACCCGCAAACACGACCAATTATGTCTGCAGGGACGGCCGACCAGGCCGGAGGTAACACGGGGATTCGAACTGGCGATATCCGTGTTGGTAGTGGATTGTTACATTATTATCAGTGACGGCTGGTGGTGATATTAGGTGGGTTGGCTAACAAATGAAGTATATCCATATATAGTTCACACTGCAGCAACAGCAACATAAAATCTTGAGATACCAAGTTAGAGCAACGACACTATATACCTTGTTATAACAAGTGCTCTACAACAACACTATAGGGAAGTGTAAGAATGGCCTGATGCCAAAAAACTCGCGCTCTCTCGCTCTCTCACACACACACACACACACACACACACACACACACACACACACACACACACACACAAAATTTGACTATTTGTCTCTGTACACATTAGCATGTCATGTTTAACAAGAATAACATATGCAGGAATGATGGAATGATGGAGTGATATGCTACATGATAGAACAGATTGCATAAAACTTGTAGCCTACAATGCCAGAAAAGGGCTCACCTAAGGATGCACAACAAAACGTGTCCCAACTGAAACGACTGCCAATAAATAATAATTACTGCAGCTGTTTTTATCACAACTGTTTTGCAACACATTGTGTCAAAAACGAAACAATTTGGTAAGCACAGCAAAAATAACGGTCATTATAGAAGAAAGACGAGCAATATGTAGACAAGAACGCTAAACATGTCTGGTGGTCTTTTGAGAGGTCTACAGGCTTGGGCCTACCTTATTTGAAGAGAAGCTCACATCGACGACCTTTCTGGGATGCAAACAGATTAATCACCATGTCATTAAACTCTGGTGATTTTGGGATGAAGTCCCGCTCAACAGACAGCATAGCCAGGGCGTTCAGCCTACCCTGTCCCATAGTACTTGGGAGGGATGATTTGTTCCTCTTAAGTGTACTGAAACACCTCTCTGACTCCGCAGATGGCATGGGGGTTGTGATGGCTATTTGTGTTAATTTCAATGTTTCAGAAAAAGTGCTCTGAAGATTATTCTCAGATTGTTCCCTGAGCACAATCACACACTGGCTTACACACGTGTTTCTGTAGGCTATCTTATAAAGAATGACACATACACGAGTTGCTCAGTGTAGCCAAGTATAATCAAAGTGTTGTGACATGTTCCTGAGCGCGGGTCATGTGTATCTAAGGTAAACTAGTGGATAGCCGATGGCATCAATCTATCTAGACCCGTAACATCCTCCTTTTCCAAGTATAAACACATACACATGAAGTTAGTGCAAAATAAAATTACTTTCATATACGAACAACCAATAACAGTGCAACAGCAGTAAATCTCTTCATATCCCATACCAGTGTAATAACCACAGTAGCGTATGATAACATTTCTCCTCTTTTCTCCCTCTCTCCCACATAGCAACCATCAACATTATTCAGATTACATAGTGAGTTTCAGTGGAGGTTTAGACAGCCGTCCAACCCTTGTGTAAGTGTGTCCATCCGAACGCGGAGCGCCAACAGGAGTAGATGGCGCCTTGGGCATGGACCTGATGGGGCTCGGCTCGAACACAGCCTGAGGGGTCTCAATGACAGTTTCTGTAGCTGGATCCCCGTCCGGTGTGTGTGCCGCAGCGGGTTCAACAGGATCGTGCGCGGCTCGTGCAGCTGGCTCAGCCATTCTGAGATCGATCCTGTTACGACGGTACAGGGAGCCATCAATGTCCACAAGATAAGACCTCGGCGCAACCCTGCGGAGACAAGTTCCGACTCTCCAGCGGCCAGTGTTATCACCTGGCAGGGGCTTCATCCGTACGACTTCCCCAATTTCAAGTGCCGGCAATTCACGGGCAGATCTGTCATAGAAGGATTTGGCGAGTTGCTTCCTGTGGCGCAGCTTTTCAGTGACGCCCACGACAACAGCTGGTTCCAGGAGCTTGCTTGCCGCCGGGATGGACGTCTTCAACCGGCGGGACATGAGGCGTTGTGCTGGGCTGCTGCCCATGTTTTCCGTAGGTGTATTCCTCCAGTGAAGCACGGCTTTCCAGGGGTCTTCACCATCATGCGCGGCCTTACGCAGAAGATTTTTTACAATTTTCACGGCCGACTCGGCCTTGCCATTCGCTTTCGGGTGTCTGGGAGAGGAGGTCACGTGCTCAAATTCCCACTCAGAAGCGAACCGTGTGAACTGAGCTGTGAACTGAGGGCCGTTGTCTGTAATAACCTTCTCTGGCTGACCATGTCGGGCGAACTGTGCCTTACATCGCTTGATGACTGTCTCTGCAGACATGTCGGGTAGAAGCTCAATCTCCCAAAAATCGGAATAGTGGTCGACTATTAGGAGATAGTCTTTCTGTCTGAAGCTGAATAGGTCCATGCTCAAGACCTGCCATGGCCTGGTTGGTACTTCGTGAGAGAGCATGGTCTCCTTTTGCTGATTGTGGGCGTACACATTGCAGGTCGAGCAGCTGCTTACAAAGTCCTTTATCTCTGACTGCATGTTGGGCCAGTACAATGTCTCTTGAGCGTGTCGGTAGCATGCATCACCCCCTATGTGACTTGAATGTATCCGCGTCAACATTTCTGGGCGGAGTGACTTTGGGATGATGACTTTTTGCCCCCGGAACAGAACTCCGTTCTGCACACTGATTTCATCCCTGAAGGGCCAGTACTCCCTAGCGATGAGGGGCGCTTCCTCCTTTACATCTGGCCAGCCCACGAGAACAGTGTTCTTCAGTGCCTGTAAGCATTCATCTCTGTCGGTGTGTCGTCTGATCTGTTCCAGCCGCTGGTTAGTCACATTCAGGTACTCTGCCTGGTTCACGTGCTGTATGTCTTCCTGCTCTTGTTGCAGAGAGCAGATAGCGTGTCGCTGATATGCAGTCCCTCTGCCAGAGCATCCAGCCGTAGCTCTGCTGAGCGTGTCGCTTATGAACATCTCTGGGCCTGGTTTGTAGATTACCCTCAGGTCGTAGTTCTGCAGAGTCATGAGCATGCTCTGGAGTCTCTTGGGCGCATTGAGAAGTGGCTTGCTGAAAATAGAGATCAGAGGCTTATGGTCCGTCTCTGCTGTGATTGGGTCGCGGCCATATAGGTAATGGTGAAACCTCTGGCAGGCGAAGACGATACTGAGACACTCCTTCTCAATTTGTGCATAGTTTTTTTCGGTGGGGGTGAGCCCTCGAGGCAAATGCGATGGGCTGACCTTCCTGCATGAGACAACATCCGAGACCGCTCTGGCTGGCGTCGCTCTGGATTGCGATTGGCTTAGTTACATCATAGTAGCGCAGGACGGGCATGGCTGTCGCCAGCGCCTTAAGCTCATGAACCGCCGCCTCGTGCTTAGGCAGCCAGTGCCAGGGTGTGTCCTTGTCCAACAGGCGTCGCAACGGCTCGCAGACAGTAGATAGATGAGGCATGAACTTGGCTAAATAGTTAGCGAAGCCAATGAGACGCTGCACGCCCTTGGCATCTGTTGGGTTCGGCATGTCAATAATGGCTCTCACCTTCTCTGGATCGGGCTACAGTCCAGCAGATGAGAGAATGTGGGCATGAAACTGCACCTCAGCCACCTTGAACTGCAACTTCTTCAGGCCGAGGCGAAGCTTGACCTCGCGGCAGCGTTCCATCAACGCCGCAAGCTTGACGTCGTGGTCGTCCCCAGCCTCCTTGTCTGTGTCCCCGCAGCCGACGACCAGGATATCGTCTGCAATGGGCTCAACGCCCTTCAGACCGGCGAGGAGCTCGTGCTGTTTGCGCTGATATACCTCGGGCGCCACCGATACTCCAAATGGTAACTTGAGCCACCGCTTCCTCCCCCAGGGGGTCCAGAACGTGGTCATGAGGCTACTCTCATAGACCAGTTTGCATTGCAGGAATGCATCCCGAGCGTCCACTAACGTGAAGACTCTGGCCTTGGGCAATTTATACAAAATGTCCTCCAAGGTAGGCATGATGTAGTGAGAGCGCTTTAGGGCTTTGTTCAATGGTTTAGGGTCAATGCATATTCTCAGCTTCTCCGGTTTTTTAACAATCACCATGTTGCTGATCCAATCTGTAGGATCTGTGACAGGCGCAAGGTGGCCGTCAGCCTCGTACTTGTCCAGCTGGGCTTTGACTGCTGCTTTCATTGCGATTGGGACATTGCGAGGGGCACTCTGTACTGCAGCAACACTAGGATCAAGGTCAAAATGGACCTCCCCAGGCACGGATTCCACAGGGGAGTTGAACACGTCACTGTATCTGTTGATAAGCTGTTCTTTAGTTAGGGCTCCTGGTTGTGTGTGTTCCATTTTGAGCACATCCTCTGGAATTGTGAAATGCATGAGCCCTAAGCGTTCACAGGTGGAGCCTGACAGAAGAGGATGTTGGCTGGTCCTCACTATTTCGAATGAGAGCTTGTGTGTTTGGCCTCTCACAGTACAGTCAGTCTCAAAGGTGCCCATAGAGCTCAGTGTTTCCCCCGAATACAGCTTCAGTCTGGTGTCACTCGGGCGGAGAGGTGTGTTTGGGGCCAGCCTTTTCTTGTCTTGAAAGCCCATTACATTGCAGGTGGCTCCAGAGTCCAGCTGACATTGTTGTGGCTTGTCGTGGAGTTTCAGAGTCACAAACCACTTCTTTCCTTTGGTGTGCACTGCGCCGATTGACTCAAACATGTACAGATCATCTGCATCCTTACTATGCTCTGGGGGTTCTTCTGTGTATTCCACACAGTTTACCTTGCCCTCAGCATGCCCCTTTTTGCTCTTTAAGCACACTTTAGAAAAGTGATTAAGTGTCCCACATGACCTACATTGTTTCCCGAAGGCCGGGCAATGCTCTCTGCCCCTTGAATACGAGCTGCCACAATATTTGCAATTGCCTGCATCTCCTGCTGTTCTGGGTGGATTGCTTTGTTTCCATTGGTTTTGTCTGGGTTGCCTAGCAACGGCATGCACTGCCTCCGGCTGCGGTGTTGTTGCAAACTCCATTGCTCTCATACGGATGTCAGTTTGCTCTGCTGCGCGACACATGTCAATAGCTGTGACCATGTTCAAATCCTTCTCTCTCAACAGCCTGCGCCTAACGGCCTCGCTTGCAACTCCCAGGACTATCTTATCACGGATCATTTCATCTTTCAACTGTCCATACTCACAGGTTGCTGCCCTCTCTCTCTCTCAGTCTCGTCACAAAGGTATCAAACGATTCTCCTTCCTCCTGCTTGCAACTCCCGAAAATGTACCTCTCGTATATTGTGTTTTTTGCTGGCTTGAAGTATTTCCCCAACTCTCTCAGTATGGCGTCAGGATCCCCTTGATCATCTTCTGAGAGGTTCAGATTGTGGCGGTAAATATGCCTGCATTCACTTCCCATCACACTCCTTAGAGTAGCCGCTTGTATTTTCTTGTCCTTGCCAAGTATGCCCGTGACGAGGACGCAGTCTTCATATTCGGCCCGAAAAATGTCCCAATTGACACTCCAATCGCCTGTGAAGCTCATCGGGGACGGTGGTGGAATATTCACGTTAGCTGCCATTGTATGTGATTCTATCGGCGCCGGTAATGCTAGCGTTAGCTCCTCTGTGACAACGTCTTCAGCAGAAGTACTTTGCTCTGAATCGGAATCCTCCGACATGTGACCTACTCAGGCCTACAAACGTAAACATGCGAGCTAGTAAAATAAGAAATAAGTTCTCCGACTTCTGGCACCATGTTTCTGTAGGCTATCTTATAAAGAATGACACATACACGAGTTGCTCAGTGCAGCCAAGTATAATCAAAGTGTTGTGACATGTTCCTGAGCGCGGGTCATGTGTATCTAAGGTAAACTAGTGGATAGCCGATGGCATCAATCTATCTAGACCCGTAACAACACGCCACACCGGTTGTCTCGTCAGCTTGCACAGCCACGAATGGTGCTTGCGATGTCATCAGCCAATTTTTGTCCATAAACGGCGAACATACAATTAAGCAACTCATTTTGGCTTGTCTTAGACGTGTACTTGGCTACCTGTTTGTTTGACAGGTGATCGGCTAACTGGCTCTCCAAAAAAGAGACCTGGTCAACGAGGTCCAGAAACACGCCCCGCTGGAGGGAAGTCGGAGATTCGTCGGACCCCCGCAGAGCTAGCTCATGTGCCCCACGAGACTTAATACAGTCCACAATCCGTGTTTCTTTACCAGCTCGTTGTGTCTCTGTGTAGAGATGCGGCGGCCCTCATCAAGTTGCCCGGCGATGTTAACTTCACCCAGCATTGATAGCGTTATGCTAGTTCCAATGTGACTTGTGCTGCATTCATGTTTCCTAATTTTGTCGGATAAATGTTTCAGATCCACAATTCCCTGCTGGGTCCAAGCCGCGTCTCCCCCAAAAAGCAAGCACGGGCAACGGAAAAGTGAATTCTTAGCTACACTTGCCGTTAGCCAGTCCTTTCGCTGAAACCAAGTAACACAAAACTTGCGATTTTGTCGTTTGTCCTTTTGTGTTATTTGAACATCGTTTGGACGATGTGTCCCCAGTCTCTTCACTTCCAAATTTTCCTCCAAAGTCATTGAAAAAAATGGATGAGAAAGTAAATTATCCACCTTGTTCATGCTAACACCTGCGGCCGCCATTGCCACAGTCGCTCATTTCTCTCCCTTCCCACTCTCACACATGGGGCACTCGCTGTATGTGCTGTCTGTGCTGTCATTGGTCACGTCAGTGGCCTGTGGGCAGATTTAATTTAGCCCAAATGATCAGCAAATTAAGGGGGCGTGCCAAGACACCTGTCACTCACGTAACACGAAGATGAATGGAAGCTGATGCAATTGTGTTTGGGCTGTAAAAAATTAGCCCATTTAGATATATTTTGTATTTTTCTTGTGACTATTTCGTGCTGTTGCTGCAATTAGGTTCCACCAAAATTTAAAACAACCTGTTCTAAGGTATTTTTTAACAATCATTTTCTCATCTTTATTGTAAAAGATAGGGAGGGCTTAGCCCTGTTAGCCCATTTATACCAGCCATCCCTGATTATTATGATTAGGATGGGGGAGGCTCCGGTCTGAAGTCAGGCTGACTGTCTGACACTGAAAACCCAGGCTCTAGGACTTTGCAGTTTGTTTGAGAGTTGTCTGTAGCAGCTTTTAGGCCATGTAAAACTAAACTTTCCAATGCACTCTGCACCAATTATATTCTCTTAGCAAGGAAACGGTTTCTTTGAGTTGGATGGTTCACTCTGCCCATGCCGTCTGAATGGTGACCATTATATTACTGTTGTGTTTCAGTCACTACAGAACATGGCAGATCGCCCCCCCCCGCCCCCCAACACCCCAGTATCTCAAACTGTCTTTTGCTGATTGGAAAGGGAGAGAGCCTATTAAACACACATTGTAGAACGTAAATGGAAACACCAAACATTTTCTTAACTTAGCTTCTATAACTCTAAATAAGAAAATGACTGTGAAATGTGTTTTTTCCCTTGTTTTCTTTATTTCAGAGGGTTCTCGAGATCTTTTGTCTTGCAGTTTGTTTTTTCCATTTTGAGTTGGCTGTCTGAGGGAATCTTACGTGATTGTCAAGGTGACATTTGAACCAGTTTAACTGTGGATGTGACAGTGTGCCTGAGAAGTAAATCCAAATGTCAGAAAAAGTCTTCTTTGGGGGAAAAATGTTTGGGCTGCTTGTCAGGATGTTTTTTACCTTTTTCTTTTCATTTTTTTTCACAGCTGAAAAACCTCCATCTCATAAATAACAAATCACCAAAGTAAACACAAATAAATAAAATGCAAACAAACACAGCCTTGTAGGAAGAAGTCTTTTTTTAATGTCCAACATTTCTCTTGTTGCTGCGGTAACAGAGGAACAGCTGTTTCCATTGTGGCATCACCGTGCCAACAGTGGGATGGAAGGCATCCCATAATTAATAAACTAACACAGACAGTCTCCCGTTCCTCCTATCTCCCCTCTGCATGGCTGTCTCTCTCGCTCTCTCTCTCGATATCCTTCCCCTCCTCTCTCTGCATTTCTCTCTCATTTGCCGTCACAAGACATCACAACCTTGGGTTACATTAGTGACACACCTAATAAAAGGATCACATGTGCCCCGCCCCTTTGTAGAGCTACAGATTTAAGATTCACACATTTCGGGGACATGTCAATCTAGCCTTAGTCCTCGAAACGTGGCTGAGGAGAGTACAGGATGTAATTTGGGACATAATGACACCAGTCACTATCCCAGTGCAGACGGACCATTGGTCTATGTATCCCCATGCATTTACAAACAGGTGTAAACACATCCATGTATCCTTAATCTCAATGAAACCAACCTGGAAAAACAGATGAATAAAAAGTTAAATAAAAACAGCATCAGAATTACATTTTTCTACATCAGTACTTCCATCGATTCTGTCCATTTCAATAAGTTTCTGATAAGTTTTTACAAACTGCTAAATACACCATAGTGGGAGAGACTTTTGTTTTTTTTGTTTTTCGTTTTGGGAAAAAAAATGTTGCCTGAACATCCTCTGGCTATTTATTTATGGGCTGCTGCCCCTCACGCGATCAATGTGCGTAATTTATGTAATTGGGAGTTTTAATACCAGGTGTGAAAAGAGCCTTCCTTCTGTTTTCACTCACTTGTTTTCTCACCCACCTCCAGCGAGTTTGTTGCTGTGGCAGAGTCAGATCATCAGAAACATTACATATATTTATATATATAAA
Source organism: Lampris incognitus (assembly GCF_029633865.1). Lineage (NCBI taxonomy): Eukaryota > Metazoa > Chordata > Actinopteri > Lampriformes > Lampridae > Lampris > Lampris incognitus. The sequence goes on from NC_079212.1 coordinate 34,283,047, forward strand.
AAAAGCCAAATTTAAACAAACAATACATACGCTCGGTTCTTAAAATCATACCCTCTCTTTGTATGAAAGGTCAAATTCAATCAAAAAAAATGTTTTTTTTTAATTTTAATAATCAATAAATAAAATCTCATGTCTGTACACATTTAAGGTACTGCATTAAGGGAACCTAACTAAAGCGGACAAGAGACAAAAATAGCTGGTGCAGTTGGTTCACAGAGGGGAAAAGGTGGGATTTCATTTTGGGTGCGCTCCCGGTTAAGGAGAGCTGGTTGGTAGCTGACCTTCCTGGAGGTTTTCTGGCAGTAGGCTAACACTGTCACAAAGAAGTTCACCCTCCACAACCCAAGGACACAAAGACGCCAGAGCAGCAGTCAGTAGAGATTTGTGCACACAAGGTGTGTGAGAGATGCTTGTTTTCACCGTCTGCATTTCCATCCAATTTCTCTCTCTCTCCCCTCCCCCTGCAATCCCACAATGCATGAGGACCATCTCCTTTGAATTTCACCTCTAGTATAATAACCGTTTGTGGCCCAGTTTGGCTTTTGCAGCCTCGATTAATTCGATCATTCCTTGCACCCAGTTTTATTCTCTCGCCAACTGGTCCCTCGTTCTCTACTTATTCCTCTCTCTTGAGTGCGCTCGTTTCAAAAAGTCTGGGGATAAAGAAAAAAAAGGGACAATTCTTCTGAGTTTTAACTGGCTAATTTAACACTGAGAGAATGTAAGCAATGGGCAGGACTGCTGAGGGAACTTTGTTTTCCTTTCAATTTTAATGATCCATTTCTTTTGTAATACTTTAAAGTCAGTTATGTTGTTCACAATATCAGCTTGTCTGTAGATCACTATTTTTGCTAAAAGGCAATGTTGCTAGATCACTTTTGCCACTACATCTCAGTGTGTTTTCATCTCAAGGCCTGTGCTAAAAGCAGGCTGGGAGGGTTTAGGTACCCAAAGTCCTACATTTCAAACCAGTCGGAGGCTTCTGCCCCCGACACAATGGAGCCTCTCTGCTCTCTGGAGTGATGGTCAAGTTACACTGGATTTACACATATACAAAATAGGTTATAATAACTTTTTGTGGCACAGATATGAATTTCTTTATTTAATGGTTTTGTCACTGTATAATTCAAGTTTATGAGAGGTCTGTTATAGTTATTTTGTCAAATTATCAAAGTTAGAGTTACACTGATTTAAAAGTGTTCCACGACTATAACACTTCGGACACCAAAACAATATTTTGTCCCCAGTTTCCCTTTCTTTGCATGTAAAGCAGAATTGCTTGCAAAAAAAAATTTGATTTGATACTGAATTTCAATACTTGACAAATACGTAGGCTTGCTTTTTGGATCTCAACACACAACTCAGAACAGTTGGAGAGACACCTTCTGTGGAGCTACAAGTTTGATTCAGTCTCCTTCCTGTTGCCCTTTCCTCCCCCATGACAAGTCAATTTCCAATGTCCAATGAATGATGCAGCCAAATAAAACACTCAACACAGTCTTGCCTAGTTTAAAAGAAGAAAGAAAAAAAACCCTTTGCTTCGTTGTAGCTTCCATGCTTCACTGAAAAAAGAAGAAAAAAAGATGTCACCACTTGTGTTTAACCATGGAGAGGTGACAGAAATTTGCTTTCATTTTTCACTGGAGAATATGAATATGACTGGCTTATTTCAGTTAACTGAACCTTTTGATGAAATTGCAATGTGAGCACAAAATTTGCGTGCAAGATGCTTTCAAAAACAAGTTACTTTGATACTGACAGCACGAACAAGCTGGTTCACAATGAAGAAAAAAAATCAAAAGAGTCAAATGGCTGCAGCTGTAAACGTACACACCCTTAATATAGAGAGTTGAATGGGTTTCTAGCTTCACCTCCCAGTCTCCAGATTTCATAGATATGACTATGATATGGACTCCTGCCATCGACAAATTGATATGGTCTGGTCCAGACAGCATTAGGCACAAAGATACAGATAGATGACAAGGACACATTCAAATACAGTGGGACTTGGATCACGAAACGGCACAATCTCCTGCAACAGCTGATAAACAGACTGACACGTATGTCCAGGTTTTGACAGTCAAGCCATCAACCCTCTTACAGCATCACCTCTTACGACAACCTTTTTCACTGTTAGCTTAACGTTGGCTATCCCTCTTCTCACAATCATTATGCTCCACATCAAATCTCTTTCCTTATAACTCCTTCCTGTATTTACAATCAAACCCGTCCTCTAGACATTTCCCTCGGGACCACATTTTCTGGTGTTCGTAATCTCATCCAATCACTATTGCTGGATCCCTGTTCCTAAGTTCTATACACAAAGTTAATGGGTGTGAGGAAAGGTTTTAGGGGAGACAATTTTGGGTTTGTTATTTTTTTTTCCTTCTGTGGGGGAGGGTGGGTTCGCTCCCTCGGCATCAAACGAGATACCAGTCACACCGACCTCTCTCACAACCTCACACGGACACAGTCATCAAAAAACATCACAAGATTCTTTTTTTCTTTACATCCGATGAAAAAAGATACAAAATGTATAAAAAATGTTATTTACAGTCTTTAACTCTTCTTTTCCGTCACCTTTTTCTTCCTCCAGGTGGACCTTTTCTGTATCAGGCTGATCTTTGTGTTTGTGTAGAAATCTGAGGAGTGTTTGTTTGTCTTAAGCAGTTTTTAGGTCTTAGATGTGGTCGCCTCTGCAACTGTCTGTGTCCATAAAGCCATCTTGACTTGCACGGGACTGGAAACCTCAATTTATAAACACGTAAGCCCATGATGGTAACACCATCTTAAAACCTCAACAGACCCTCCCTATCCATCTTCCTCCTCTCTATAGCCTGTCCCACTCTCATGTCGGTCCTCCACTGTCCCAGGTTTCAGGATCTTCTGTGACCTTCAGCCTTGCCTCTGATGCCTCCAGCATCTACGCAATGCATCATGGGATATGGAGGCTGTCATCAAGACTGGCCTTCACTTCTGTTGGCTCTGTGGGGGAGTAGGGGGGTGGGGGGGTGGAAAAGAGTAAAGGAATTGATGAGTTTGATGAGTTTTTTAAGTACTACATTCTGCTCTGATACACGCTTGAAATAAATTTTTTTCATCGGAAAAACAGGTGATGAAATAATGAACACAGGATGATGCAAATTGTTACTGAGCTCTTGGAGATGGACAGAAAGAAAGGAAGGAGGCAGAGAGGGAGACAAGAAGCAGGGACGAGATGGAGGATGAAAAGATAAGAGAATGACAACCCTACTGTAAGTAAAATTTGAAGCTGAAAGCGGTAACAGAAAGAGGAGGAGGAAGAGGTGAGAAGATGGAGGGAGGCAGGGGAGAGCTGCAAAGAAAGCAGCGGAGTAGTGAGACAGGGAGAGGAAGTACAGAGGATGTGAGCTCCTGTTTGGTTGCACAGGAGAATCCTCAGACAGTGGAAGGGAAAGATGAGAGGAGCAGTGAGGAGAGGAGAACGCAGAGGCATTTCCAGAGGAAAGGGAGGATAAGAGGATGGAAGAGTTGGAGAGAGCTCTCTGATCGAAGGCAGAGAAGTGAGAGATAGTTTTAGAGGGAGAAAGAATAGAGGAAAGGAGAGAAAAGGAAAGTTGGGAATGAAAAGGAACTGATGAGAAAAGAGAAAATTGTCTCCAAAGTGAGAAAGTAGTTGAAAAACTGTTAAAGGCAAGCTACATTTTCTATAGAAAATTGGTGTGCTTGCTTCAGCTGATTTATAAATTTAGTGTAAGTCTATGAGGAACTTTGAGAGAATAGAGTTTGAAAGAACCGCTGTAGGGCTGGGCAATAATTCAATATTATTGATTAACTTCTTTCAATGGTATTGTCCCAAAATGAAATTCAGATATTATGATATCATGATATTGCCCAGCATAGCGTAAGACCAGTGCCAATAAAGTGTTTTTGCTGTAGGAAGCACGCTAATATTTTGAAGTAAGGATAGTTTTGCAAGGAGAGACTTACTCGGAGTCGGGGGACACCTCGGATATACTGTGGGAGGTCGCAGAGTGGGATGGGGAGGGGGAGGGGCCATGGGCAGAGCCATTAGCACCAGGGTTAGAGGCAGAGGGGGGAGGAGTCAGGACGGAGGAACTGAACGACGCCAAGATGGACGACAGAATATCCAGGTGCTCACTGGATGGTTGGCGACTCAGGGGATTGGGATTTGAACCTGCGACCTGGGCAGCAGTCTTACCCGGGTACCTACACAAGGGTGCGGAGTCCAGACGTCCCCTGATGCGCGTTGTTGGGGGAAGCTGTTCCTGCTGGGGCTCCTCAGAGATGGGGGGAGGCGGAGAGGAGGGCGGAGGTTGGTCAGGGTGTGAGGGCTGGCGAGGGGGTAGGGTGCGAAGCCACTCCCGACAGGGCTGCGACTGGGCCGCGACCCCGCAACCTCCTCCTCCATTGGTCTCCAGTTGCTCCCTGGACCTGCTGCTTATCAGAGCCCCACCCAGGTGCTCCCTGGATGAGGCCTGACGCCGGGTTAGCGTGTTCAGTTGGGACCTTGAACCCGCCAGGTACCCCTCCATCCCTGCTCCAATCATACCCCCATTCCCACTCAGGTCCTCCCTGGAGGTGTGAGCGCTGCCTGGGCGGTGGTAGTCCAGCCTGTCCCTTGAACTGGACAGGTTCTCCCTGGATGCAGACACACGCTGGTGGTCCATCCCCAGGCCCCCTAGACCCCCTCCTCCCTGTCCCGGCCCCAGCTCCCTCCTCCGGGGTAGGAGATCAAGGTTGTCCCTGGAGCCCCGGGAGTCCAGCCGGTCCCTTGACCCTCCGACCGTCTGCCTCCCAAGCGGGTCCCGAGACAGCTGCCTCCGAGCCAGCGAGTCCAGGTGCTCCCGGGAGGAGTAGCGGGAGGCAGGCTGGGAGAGGGAGCCAGTACCGGCACAGGCTGTACCCGTGGCAGAGTACATGCGACCATAGGAGGCGGCGGGAACACCCCGGTGTCCCAGTGTAGAGGTCCGGTACCAGTTTAGCTCACTGGGGGCCCTGCCCATAGTGGTGAGGCCCTGGAGGGCGGGGGGGCACCCAATACGGTTCTTCAGTATACCTGAGAGGAGAAGAGGGGGAGAGAGGGAGGAACAATGGGGAGAAGGATGAAAGACAGACAAAGGTTGGATGGGCACAAAAGGTAGAGAAAAGAAGAGAGTGAGAAGAAGAAAAGAAAAAGGGGTTGACACGAAGAGAAGCAGAGGAGAAGATAGAAAAGATGGACATATATGGGTGTAGGAAGGAGGAGAGAAGGAAAAAGTGAAGGAGAAAATGGAAAGTGGAGAGAGAGGAAGGAGTATGTGAGAAAAGTAGGAAGGGAAGGAGGGATGTTCAAAGACAATGAGGATAGGAAAGCAGGCAAAGACAGGGAAGAGAAAAGGATGAGAAGAAGGGGGGTGAGAGGAAGGAGTCTCAACAGGGAGGGAGAGAGAGGGAGAAACAGAGATGGGGAAGAAAAAGAGATGGGGGATGGAATGGAAAAGGGCAAACAGAGGCAGGAGAGAGGGAGGAAGAGAGGCAGAACATATAAGTATAGCTATTTTAGACTCGTGACATTTCAAGGATCCGTTAGTTTGACCACATTTTATGCGCCGAATTAAAACACCTGCTGAGTCTGAGTAATCTGACTATCCTAAGGGGCATACAAATTGTGCAACTCGACTACATACTCCCCAAAGTGTGACTTCTTGCTATCAGGCAATATAACTGTGTGTGTATGTCACCCATGCTTTCAGGCTGGAAAGTGATTACTAACAGCCTTTTGCATGTCTTGCTCACTAATCTTCTCACTTTGTGTGTGTGTGTGTGTGTGTGTGTGTGTGTGTGTGTGTGTGTGTGTGTGTGTGTGTGTGTGTGTGTGTGTGTGTGTGTGTATGTGTGTACACTACCTTTGCGATGCCTGTTTGGCTGTGTGAGGACGTTCTCATCCCCGCTCGTCAGCGCCGCGTCAGCCTGATTGTTGTTGGCTGCATCCTTATTATAATCCCCCCCCAGGGGCCGCTCCGAACCCCACTTCTGCAGCGTGTGTGCCTCACACTCCTCCAGGGCAGGCCAATAGGACAGCAGGTCGTTGCCGTCAAGATCTGTAACACACCAGCAGAAACAAATGCTGTTGGGTGATTGTGAAAAAAGGGATGACATTTAAGGGGAAAAATAGTGAAACAGCACACAGTACGACTGCAGCTGGCTTGATGACTTTGACTTATCCAGATTTTAAATATTTGTGGTTCAGAAAAACTAAAAACTAACATCGCTCCAACTAAGACAAAGAAAATATAATTTTGCTTGCTAGAGGAACTATTTCTGTTTGACTCGTTTCTATTTGACTAGCGGGCTGACATGAAACCCTGAAATACTTGGTGCGAATGAGAAATGTTGGGAGAGTTGGCGTCAGTCGCTGTCTCTTGCCATCCCCAGTGTTTGGAAATGGTTTAATATGAAGGCCAGTAAAGACCAATCACCGATCAATGTTAGCCTTCAGCTAAATACTTGTTTTTAATGCAATATTAAACAACCACGTTCGATTGCAAGCTATTCACCCTTGCAGGGGCACATTATGTGTCTGCAATCCAACAAACCAATAGCAGGCACTCATATTGAAATGAAAGCTATGGATACTGAGCAGTGCTTGTCACAATCCTGACTGGTGGAAACTATATAAGTTCTCCTTCAACTCACACAAACAGAAGTCACTCGTTTAAAATGAAGGAGAGCGTATCCAAAGGAGTTGAATCAAGTGCAACTGGAAGGAGAGGCGAAACGTCTTCACAGATATATACCAAGTCCAGTTGCACTTGATTAAACTCCTTTGGTTAACCATGACCTGGATGAATGAGAACATTCACAGACAAGGAAAGCGTGGTTTATGCATAACACACTGGGACTGTCTGGAAATGAAACTTACATGTCGAAGGCCCTTCGAATTTCTATTTATTCTTTAATCCAGTTGCATATCATTTTTAAAGCAGATTACATAAAAACTAAACTCAATTATAAGTAGCCATCCAAGACTACTGTGCAAGTTTTTCTAAAGTCGCTTACTGGCTTAACCTAGGTCACAAGTGCAAAACGTGTGTATTAATCTTTTTAAAAATGGATCCACTGTGTGTATTTTAACCCGTTTTTCACCGGGAACACCGGTCTGGGGACACCTTCATGCTCATTCTGTTCTGATATTCTCACCTACAGGAGCTAGCTGGTACAACTCACGTCCTGTTGGCTCAGTGATTATCTCGACTGGAGTAAATTAAGAGTTAAATGCCTGGAGTGGTATCAAGACCACGTCCCTAACCACCCCTTCAGTGCGTGATAGTGCATGAATTAATGAGGTCTCCTAAACTGGGTTACTACGTGAGTCACCTGGCTCTTCAATTCAGCTGTCGACGCTGACCTGGATTTCATCTCAATACAGTCCAAATAGCGCGCTGATGTTCGGAATTGATTAATTATATTGATTTATAGATGGGATACAAGTCTGGCATTTTCCCTGTGGGCAAACGTCATCGGTATGTGGAGCAATGCATACTGTGGCATTTGTGTCATTTCCATTTCATAGTGTATAATCCCATATATTATGCATGACATCATTTCTGTGTATTTTTGAAAAGAGGGTATTGATTAATGGCCAATGGCTCTGACATTTTATCTTGTGATGGACTGGCGGCCTGTCCAGGGTGTCTCCCCGCCTGCCGCCCAATGATTGCTGGGATAGGCTCCAGCATCCCGCAACCCTGAGAGCAGGATAAGCGGTTCAGATAATGGACGGATGGACGTGTGTGTGTGTGAGACTTCAGTTTGGATCAGTCCTATTTAGGAGATGGGGAGACATGACGTGAAGCCTATGTATTATAAAAAGGATCCCACTTACCCAAATGGGGTGGTTCATTATACGGATGCATGTCACATATTGTACTAACAAGGAGCTGCGCCATACATAATTCCAGGCTCCATCAATTAAGTTTGGCAAGTAGCCCAGGCAGTTTAAGACCCCTCCTGCCATGAAAAAGGTCACACATTCGATTTCCTGAACAGCTAAGGTAGCCATCCTTCTATCAGCTGTCAAAGCACGAAGCATTTGTATCCCTTACCAGTTTGATTATTGTAAACCCAAAGTAAAAAAAAAAAAAAAAAAAAAAACGAATCCCGTGAGATCGAGAAAGTACAGCTCTTTGTCTGCCCGTTCCAGCGCATCCCACCTTTGGTGCCGTTGTGGGTGGGTTCAGTGAGCAGACGCTCACTGTGATTGGTGCGTTTGAAGCGCCTCTGGATGCGTCCGCGCAGACGAACGTTGTCCTCGCTCTCGGAGGAAGGGATGGAGAGGCTGCGCTCCTCCTCCAGAGAGAGGTCCGAGTCAGAGTCAGAGTCTTCGCCTGGAAGGACAGCGATGAAGAGAGGAGGGAGGGAAGAATAAGCAGGGGGGATGGAGGGGAAGAAAGATGCAGTCAAAGGGAAAGCCAGGGATGACGCCTTAAACTGTGTTTTCATGTGTCTACAGAGAGGTTTTTATGCATCTGTGTATGTGTCTGCACACATGTATGTTTTTCATGTTTGTACATAAATGCAGAAACAGTCAATGCTTACAGTGTGTGTGTGTGTGTGTGTGTGTGTGTGTGTGTGTGTGTGTGTGTGTGTGTGTGTGTGTGTTTGTGTGTATGTTTGTTTTTGTGTGCGTGCAAGTACTGTGTCAATATTATGTTGGCGTATGTGTGTGGAAATGGGTGTGTCATTGTTATTACATTGGCATACTAGGTGTGTGTGTGTGTGTGTGTGTGTGTGTGTGTGTACCTCCATCCCTGTGGAACATGGCTACATCTAGGTCCGTAGCTCCCGTGTGACCAATGTTCTGTTCCAAAGTCTGACGGGCCAAGAGGTTCTCTCTGACAGGATGGAAGGGACAGCAGTGAATATATACACACACACACACACACACACACACACACACACACACACACGGACAAAAAAGCCAACTCACGCAGATGCACACACTTGGTTATATACTTGTACACACGCAGATACACAGAAACATCCACACACACATGCCCTCAATAACAAATGGCCGTATGTATACACATTTTAACTGATGCACACTCAAAACAAAATCACTCAAAATATACGCACGCACACACACACAAAATCGTATGTACTTGCTCTCACTCACGCAGAGATATGCACAACACAAACTCAGCCATGTACACACAAAGGCACTTACGCAAATATAGCACCCTGCATACACATACAACACTCACACACAAACACACACTCACATATTCCCTGAGCCCTACAGACATATAGACCTCCTACTCAGAGTACATTAGTTTTGCTTCATATAAAATCCAGTACAGCGCTGCATCTCATCCTGCTCATCTTTAACCTACTGACCCGCAAAAGAGGTGACATGCTTTCCATTACCCTGGGATCTTCCCTAACAGCACACAATGAAAAACGTTTTCATCTCAAGACAAAACAGCTCGGCAATTGATAAAACATTTTCAATAAGGCTCAGAAGCTTTTTGCTGACACCATAGCTATTTCCTTCTCCTGCAATATATGTTGCTCCCCAGTCCCCACCCAAACGTATTCATGCTCCCACACACATCTAGAAATCTGCTAGTTCCTCGACTAAACCTGGGTTTGTATCCATCTGGGATCCTGCCAAACAATGCCAATTAGCACACCACCATCCTACATGTATGCTTTTTGTCTTTTCTACAAACCCTCCCAGAATCTCTGATCCTCTGTATGAGCCAACAGCCCGAGTTTGTCTGTCCACACCAGAAGTCATGAAGGCAGCATCGCCAGTCACCGTTCAGGATCTTATCTGTCTGTCAATGTCAAGATGGGTAAAGCAAACAGTTCCCTGTCTCTCTCTCTCTCTCTCTCTCTACATATATCCATCCATTCATTATCCAAACCGCTTATCCTGCTCTCAGGGTCGCAGGGATGCTGGAGTCTATCCCAGCAGTCATATGTGTGTATATGTGTGTGTGTGTGTGTGTAATACACACACACACACACACACACACACACACACACACACACACACACACACACACACACACACACACACACACACACACATATAAGTATATACGTTTTATATATACATATAACTTATATATATGTATGTATATACACACACATACATATATAAGTATATAGGTGTATATACATATGTGTGTGTGTGTATCAATATAGATGTAGGAAAAAAAACTTTCCCCCCTACATCTATATTGGTATTCCGCTCCTCATTAACTAAGCACTTTTATCAACACCATTGACGGTTTCCGAAAAAAAAACCATACACACACATATATATATACATATGTGTGTGTGTGTGTGTGTGTGTGTGTGGAGAGCGAGAGCGAGAGCGAGAGCGAGGGCGAGAGCGAGAGAGAGAGAGAGAGAGAGAGAGAGAGAGAGAGAGAGAGAGAGAGAGAGAGAGAGAGAATGTCTACCTGGCAGAGCTGACAGAGGATATGGTGGAGGTTCCCAGGGTGATCCGGTGCAGTCCACTCTGCTCCAATAGAGATGTGTTGTTATAGGGGTTCTGACTCTGTAGACACACACACACACACACACACACACACACACACACACACACACACACACACAGGCAGGGAAAGAGAGGAGAAAAATTACAAAATTATACCTAAACATAGATCCAAAGTGACATAAACCAATAAAATCAACCCACTCTCAATCCATCCTTTTTTCTTTACCCAATCACTACTTCTGTTTTGTGGGTCACAGCTAAAAAGTTGAACGACATTCCGTGATTAAATATGTAAAAGTTTGGCAGTTAGGGTCATATGAATGAATGGTAAAGGTAAATGCAGAAATCATCCAGTCATAAGTGATTCTCTCTGTCACTCACTGGCAGTCATGGGTATCAGCCCATCAGTAGCAGAAACAACGACACATACATGGGGGTAATAACAGTTGAAGGTCACAAGTGTAACAACAGATATAAGTCATCGTTTCACGGGTGACTGTGTGATGGTCCCAAAGTGAAATGGGGTTGACTGTGGCGTAAACCATGAACTAATTTAATCATGCAAGCACACATACATGCGGAGACGCACACAGACTACTTAGGAAGTACAGTGGAGCGAAGGAGACAGGGACAAAAGCGTAGTGAGCTAGTCACTCACACACACACACACACACACACACACACACACACACACACACACACACACACACACACACACACACACAGATAAGAAGAACACTTGAAGAAAACCCACAAATGAAGTACATGGTACATGACTCATGGTAAACATACGGATGAACACAAACACACAAGATTCTAGATGTGGAACATGTTTGAAGAACAAATATGAAAATAATATACATACACTGTATTGAGGAACAAACAAACACACACACACACACACACACACACACACACACACACACACACACACACACACACACACACACACACACACTAACTAAGCAGCACATTCACAGGAAGTGGGCTGCAGAGAAGGGTTCCCCTAGCCGGTACATTGTTCTATTTGGGTCAGCTACATCGCCCCGAGGGCAGAACGATAGAGGCGGATTGGAGGACAGGGAAGATGGATGGATGAGGGGTGGAAGGATGCTGAGATGGAGGTGGGAATGGAGGGCAGTGGGGTTGATGTGATATCTAGTAGTGCACAGAGTGAGAAAGTGGAGAAAAGTGATAGCGACACAACAAAACAGAACAGAGAGGAACACAACACGACAGAATGGAAATGAACAGTAAAATAAGATAAAGAAGAATAGTGATGTCGTGTGCTAGTCTTTTTTCTAAAAAGTAGATGCATGTGTGCAGGTTTACACAACAAATGTTTATTTTCATTCAATAATGTTTAGAAATATTTTATATTCATTTTTACCCCCCCCCCCAAAAATGAGCAACTTTTTTTTGTTGTTGTATTTTTCTCTCCAATTGTATTCGGCCAATTACCCCACTCTTCCAAGCCGCCCTGATCTCTGCTCCACCCCCACTGTCAATCCAGGGAGGGCTGCAGACTATTGCATGCCTCCTCCGATACATGTGGAGTCGCCAGCCGCTTCTTTTCACCTGACAGTGAGGAGTTTCACCAGGGGGACGTAGCACGTGGGAGGATCATGCTATTCCCCTCAGTTCTCCCTCCCGCCTGAACAGGTGCCCTGACCGACCAGAGGAGGCGCTAGTGCAACGACCAGCACACATACCCACATCCGGCTTCCCACCCGCAAACACGGCTAATTGTGCCTGTAGGGACGCCCGACTAAGCCAGAGGTAACACGGGGATTCGAACCACCGATCCCCATGCTGGTAGGCAACAGAATAGACCGCTATGCTACCCAGATGCTCAAAATGAACTCAGGTCGGATTAACATTAAATAAATACTTAGCAAAATATGATAAATAATATTCTTTTCTTTTTAGATATGATAGAAATCCTACTTTGATATGAGACTCCTATTTTTGTGTGTTAGGTGTTATTTTTGTGTGTGCTTTTTTTTGTGTGTTAGGTGAATATGGAGCTGCCAGGGAAGAGGAAAAGTGGTGAGGGAGGACATGCAAGTGGCTGGTGTTACAGAGGAAGATGCAGAAGACAGGAAGAGATGGAAACAGATGATCCGCTGTGGCGACCCCTCACGGGAGCAGCCAAAAATAGTAGTAGATTTTTGTGTGTTAGGGTATATGTTACATGTAGTACGATGTGCATGTGTGTGTGCACCGAATTATCTAAAAGTGCAAGCACTTGACCACACCATTTTGTCCTTGTACAACAAAATGGGCCCCAACCCCACCCACCTTGCATGGTGTCTGTAAGTTGCTCTGAACAGCAGCAGAGACTAAGTGACTTGAAAGTACACATGGCCATATTAGTGTGGACAGTGGCAGATCTAGAGATTTTTTCCTGGTGTGGCAAAGGGGTGGCGTAAGGTTCAAGGAGGGGGGCAATGGATATTATTCTAAACGTATTATTATTCAAAACTCGGATTTTGTTCTCTACTGTTTGAGATGAGTTTGGTGCGGGTCTCATTGACCTTCACCATGCATGTACATAAAATATACTTTAAAAACATATTATCTGATTTATAAATGGGGTCGCAAGACTGTGTCCCAGAGGAGGCAGCTTGCCACCCCTTGCCCACGCCTGAGTGTGGATGTATTTGCGACTTTTGGACTCACAGCATTCTGTGGTGGTCTGGGCGGGTCTTCCCCGGGGCTTTTCTTCCCCAGACAGACGACCCTCCAGGCCTCTTGAACCTCAGAGTTGAACACCGTAAACACCAACAACACCAACAGACCCTGAGAGGGGGAGGGAGAAAAAGACAGATAGAACTATAAACTGAGATACAGAGAAAAAACCAGTAAAACAGACAGACAGCCATTAAACCATGTGCAGGCAATAAATATCTGGTCATAAACAAGTACACATATCATCTGTGTCTGCAGATATAACCACTGCAGAAGGATTTTTACAATACATTCATTCTACATCGCTGCAGATATGTCACCACCTCACACTTAAGAAGACTTAAAAACCCCGACATTCACAGTATAGATGCAGATTGCTGCTGGAATGGCTAACACCGCAAACCGTACTTCTGTATGGCAGATGACGGGTGAGGGAACTTCTATAGTGGCTAACACTGAATATGGTTTTCATCCCAAAAAAGATGAAGATGACTTTTTGGCTGTGACTAGATTGGAAAATGAAGCTAGATAGAGAGTGATGCAGCAAAGGTCCTGAGGTGGACTTAACCAAGGATTTTACAGTCAAGCCTGAGAAATACCACACACACATGGCTGGTACCTGTACAAGGCAGAGGACATTAAAGATGTAGTAGAAGGCCAGGATACTGTTGTTAACGGCCATCAGACCACACAACCAGGTGGCGGTGGCTACAAGCAACAGAAGGAAGGCACTGCGGATAGTGGCACTATAGAGAAAAAGAGACAGAGAGAGTATAAAGAGTGATGGGGAATAGAGGAGTAAAAAAGGAGAAGGTGGAAGGAAAGAGTGTGTAAGAGATAACGAGAGAAAGCATGAGAGAAGAAGAGAGAGTAAGAGAGAAACAAGATGGACAGGGAGTAGGCAAAAGAGGAACGAGGGGGAGAGATGATAAGAGAAAAGTGAGACCGAGTGGAAGGTGGAGAGATAAATGTGGTAAAATTAAGTTGGGAGAGAGAGATTAAGATGGGAGAAAGACACGAGGAAGAGTATAACAGGATGAGAGACAGGAAGAGAGATGAAAAAGACAAGTAATGAGAGGGATAAAAACAGATAATGAGGGAGAGGAGAAGAAATGTTGAAAAAAGAATAACAAAAGTACAATGTCAGATGCACCGTTTAAATTGAATATTCACAGAAGAGCAACATCCTGGACAACTCAAAGCTACTTGAGCATCAGTAACACCTTACCAGTAACTTCACCCAGAGAAATATGGAGAGGCAGAGCAATAGAGAGAAGAGGAGAATACAGGAAGGGAAAGGCAGAAGAGAGAGGGGAGTAAGGACTGAAGAAGGGGGAAAGTTAAGTGAGTGACAAGGAGATAAAGACAGGACAGGAGGGGGGTGGGGGGGACCACAAGCCAAACTGAAGATCCGATGTTCCAGATGTCATTCATATGGATACGACTAGGTCAATGACCAGACCTGATGTGATTGTTGTCTATCGAATCAAAGCTGACTGAAAGGGACAGCCGGCCAGACAGGCATGCTTCCCTTAGTCATATCATATTTATTTCAACATCCCTTCTTGCCCTAACAAGTCTGTATGACAATCACTGCGATCAGCTTAGGACTTTTGTGTCTTCAAAAAGGTTAAAATTTCAAGAACTTTGGAGAAAAAAAAAGAAATGACGGTGAAGCTAAACAGTGTAGGGTAGAGCGAGGTCCTGAGTTAAACCCAAGACACAATCAGGCCTGAACCCACATGGTACCCATTTAGCCAGCCACACTGGTAAAACCAGCTACGGGGTGAGTGTTGACTAGTTGTGTACTCACATGATGGGGAGCTTCTTGGTCTCCTTCTGGGAGGGAGTGCAGGACATTCTGGCTACAATGAGGAACATCCCCCCATTCATCTGGATAGGGAGACATTAACACACACCTTCAGGCCATGCTACATAGGAGACGTTTTAATGCATTAAGCTACGCTCATGTTGCCTTTAGCAGGGATAGATAGGGATTAGCAAATGGGGGCACAATCAATTCAGATAAAATAGTGAGTTTTAAGGGCAAACATGTCGACTGAATTCACTCTGCTGCTGTCTCTGGTTCAACACAAAGATTAGACTAAATAAAGTTGGCCTGCTTAGTACAAAGTTTAAATGGCACATTAAATCAACCATCGGGTCCTCTGATCACTTCACTTGGATAGAATTTAAAAAAGGTTAAGTGAAGGAAGAATGGAGGAGGGTGGGAAGGAACACAATAAAAGAAGAAATTAACAAATAAATAAAAAAATACTGTATTGGCTATGCCTAAGGGTTCAGAAAGACAGCTAGGCCTATAAAAGGCAGGCAAACAGACAGTTACCAGTATAACGATGGCAATGGGACCAGCAAAGCTCCAGATAAGCTTGTCATAGATGGAGATCCAACAGAAGTCTGGGTTCCCGTAACCCTCTGGGTCCAGACCCACCGCCAATCCTGAGAGAGAGAGAGAGAGAGAGAGAGAGACAGACAGAGAGAGACAGAGAGAAACAGAAGACTCACTGCTAGGCCTACGGCAAGGTGAAACAGCAGTTACAGGGGAGGAAGAGGGAGAGGGGAGGGTTTTTCATGGCCATGTAATGCAGTAGGTAAAGAAATAAAAAAGGAGATTATTTTTTCCAACTCACTCATAACTGTAATAAACTAGTCAGCAATAGCAATATTGAACAGCATGAATTGAAAAAATGAGAGATGGAAAGAGAGACAGCCAGGAAGCCTGACTGACAGATGACCCAGTGGGCCTGAGGAAAGCTCTACACGGGCTGAAAAAGTACTTATGTGTGTGCCGTTGTGGTTTTCCTGTATGCTGTTGTGTTTTGTGAGCTGTTGTGTTTTCCTATTTGCCATTGTGTTTTGTGATTTGTTGTTGTGTTTTCCTATCTGCTTTTGTGTTTCGCCATTGTGATTCCGTTTGTCGTTGTGAGTTCCTATATGCCGTTGTTTTCCTATTTGTCCTTGTGATTTGTGTATCTTATCGCCTAAAGCAACAAGATACAGAGGTCAGAGTGAGTATGTGTATGCGTGTGAGGGACAGACAGAGAGAGAGACAGTGAGAGTGAAAGAGAGAGATTCACAGGGAAAATCACAACATGAAAAAATAGCATGTGTGTGAGCATATGTTTATATGTTTGTGTTAAACTGATGAGAGAGATGGGAGGTGGGGGGGGACAGAGGGACCCATATATTGGTTTCTTACAGTTTGGTTTGAGATAGAAATGGCTTGTGTGTATATGTGTGTGGAGTCCATTATTTCTGAGTAAAAATATCAGGGAAACCAGTTTAATACAAATGTCAATAGGAAACCTTATCTCCAGAACCACATCCCCTCTGTGTGTGTGTGTGTGTGTGTGTGTGTGTGTGTGTGTGTGTGTGTGTGTGTGTGTGTGTGTGTGTGTGTGTACATATCGTGGCTTACCGGTGATAATAGCGGGCACACCCCAGCCGATGGCGTAGTAAAACCTCATGGCGCCAAAGTTAATGTTACGTTGTTCTGTCTGCATACGGTAGATATGAAGCCCCTCGACGAACATCCAGGCAAACATGGACATGAAGAAGTAATGGAGCAAAATGGCCACAACTGTACAGAGGAACTGGGTTAAGGACAGAGGAAAGACCGACAGGGCAGAGGTTAGTTAAATGGCCTTGTAACACAAAAGGTTGCAGGTTCAATTTCCTGAGTCAGCCAGTTAAATCGGTTTGGGAGAGGTTGAATAAATACACCTCTTCCTGATTCCCTTGACATTCATAAGCGCACGACACTGGATTCAGACTCTCAATGTTTCTATACCTACCAAAGCAAATATTCTGACCGAGACACTTAAACCTCTCCTGCTCCAGAGATGTAACACTAGCTGACCAGGGTGCAAAACGTCATCGGAGTGCAAAAAGTATTTACTCATAAATTTACATTAAAAAGTGTATTAAAATAACACAATATCCCGCCTAGTAGTAATAAAATGGTTTTCAATCCATTCCTTGTTTACAACCAGTACTGCTGGTTTTCGCATCTCGCATCCCCCCCCACTTTTTCTCCCCAACTGTACCCAGCCAATTACCCCACTCTTCCGAGCCGTCCTGGTCGCTGGTCAACCCCCTCTGCCGATCCGGGGAGGGTTGCAGACTACCACATGCCTCCTCCAATACATGTAGAGTCACCCGCCACTTCTTTGCACCTGACAGTGAGGTGTTTCACCAGAGGGATGTAGCGCTATCCCCCCCCCCCAACAGGTGCCCTGACTGACCAGAGGAGGTGCTAGTGCAGCGACCAAGACACATACCCACATCCGACTTCCCACCTGCAGACACAGCCAATTGTGTCTGTAGGGACACCTGATTAAGCCGGAGGCAACACGGGGATTCAAACCGGCGATCCGTGTTGGTAGGCAACGGAATAGACTGCTATACTAACTGGATGCCCTGGTTTTCTCTTCTGCCAGGTAGTTAATTACATTCACCTGTTCCAGTCAGGGAGGTTTGAGACCTGGAACAACAGGTACATGTAATTAACTGCCTAAGCTAACCAAGAGCATGCTCAGTTCACACTGTGGATAGAATAAGTAGGGGCTGCGTCCGAAATCACATATTAGCATGCAATTTTTTTCACTTTAGTTTTTATTGATGATTTCAACATTTATCAACACATAAAACCAACATATGAAAGGCTCTCATTTCCTCTTCATCTGCAGATGTGAGTTGTGTCTATAATTCCTCGCAGTATCTCTGAACGATTTTCTCTATATCCTCTGGTATATATGTTAATTCACTTGTGTGAAGGTCCCTGATTTAATGTATATTATTGATTAGTTGTTGTTTACGTATATGTTTTACTAACAGTTTAGTGGCCCTCAAGCCTGTTACATAGTAGTTCTGTTTCAGAAACTTCTTCCTTTCTTCAACTTCATCTAGTAGTATGTCATTTAGCTTTGTTTTGAAGACCTTGATTTGTAGATACACCTTTGGATCATTTGTATTCTGATAATCCTGCTCCAATTCCCTTAATCTCTCAGTATATTTTCTGTATGACCATCTTTTACACGTGCACTTTCACTGTATGTTGTTTTCTGTTCTTTAGACATATTTTAAATAGAGTGGATTATGTTCCGACACATTTGCCCCTCCAATCCCACATTCCTTCACTCTTCGGCTATCGCCTACATTTGTAAAAAAAATAGTCTATCCGAAACCAGAACAGTGGAATAGTTTAAATTCAAGTATCGCTTTTCACCGTGCAAAGCAGAAAGAGCTTAAAATCGTTTATTTTTACATAAAAAAAAAAGGTGAGTCACCACACCAGGAGAAGTTTGTGCTCAGCATGTTGTCATTAACCCACAGAGAGCTGAGAGGAAGTAGCGCAGCTGTATGATGAAGCAGTATATCTGAACTGCCATCATACTTTTTGCTCACATACTAATAGTACACTGGAATAGCTTAAATAATAATAGACGTAAACTAATAATTAATAACATAATAATAAATATACTATAATTAAATATAATAATAATTAATAACTTACAATAATAATGACATATAATTAAACATAATAATAATACGTTAATAGATTTAAAATTTTGCCAAATCATTATGCGAATTGACAAGACCACCATCGGTGCTGTGCCCTCACAGGGTACCGATGGAGACTATCAAATCCGCTGTAGCGACCCCTGGGAAACAGGGAAAAAGACAAAAGAAGAAGAAGAAGACTAATAGTACGCTGGAAGACAGTACACATAAGTAGTATGCAGTAAGTAGTATGTGATTTTGGATGCAACCAGGGAGAAAGATGTATTATGGGGGGGGGGGGGGGCGGTGGAGAGGAAAGACAGATAGAATAGCAAAAGACATCGATCATTTTGTCGTTTCTCCCTCAGGTTTCCTCGTTTGTTTTTGTTTTACCACCAGAGGGATGTGCTAGGTAAGGATGTAGCATGGCAGAAAAATGTATCTCCTCTCAGTATGGATAATAACTTTTTATTCATTGTTAGATATTGTTGAATTCACAGAGCAGTAATCCTTGCCAGTGTTCAACTCAGGGTTTTTTTTTATGAACCAGCAGGTACCAGTGATCCGACAACAGGTGTTCATGATTTAAGTAGATTTCACACCTGATTTGAACCGTACCCAAGTACACATGATCTGTACTCGAGACCACCTTTACAGTACAGTGTTCACACTAATCAAATTAACTGGATTTTGGGGTCAAGTGTACTCGGATCTGGGCCCCGAGTCACAAATATGAAAGCCTCCTTAATTTCAGACATGGCTAAAAAACAGTTTTTATGCCATATTGCTTTAGCTCAAGGAAAAACACAAAAATGTGAATCTGAAAATGAAGGAGTGGTATGACAGCAGTGAATTACAGTCATCATACCCTCAAGGTTGTTGTTCACTGGGTTCATGAGTCTGACAAATATGCACCACGATGCAGTAGACAATCATGTAGGAAAGTCATGGAATTCAAAAGTGATGGCACCAAAGGACCGACACGTCAAATATATAGTATGTGTATGAAAATATTTAATTTTGCAAAATATTTGTTATATTCTACTGATGCAAATGAGAGCAATTTACCCTGATTCGTGGTGTCCTTTACTTTAAGCACTGGCAGGTCAGTGTATTGAGTCACCACATTGATTAATATGTTAAGTTGTTGGTCATCTGTGTGAATTCTCACTCTGCAGTTGGGAAGAAAGGTTGCCACATTACATCCTGAGTAGCAACAAATGTGATCCTGATGCAAACAAATACTAAGAGACTGGCAAGTTATTGCTTGGAAAGGGGTTTAATTCTTAAGTCCTCTGAAACTACATTTGCCACTACAGAGTCTAATCCTGCCAGAGTATTATATGCTGTGTCTCCCCCGCTGCATACCCACATGTCTGCATTTAGGCTTGCCAATTTCAACCCATTCTGTGACTACAACCTGTAAACAAAATCAATATCTATTTATATATCGCTGGCTTTTGACTGACTTTTTTTTTCTAATGAAATACTTTTTCAGTTTTAAATGCTTTTATTCCCACTCTTACCCCAGCTCTTTTCATCCTTCCTGTTTTGTAAAGCGTTGTGGTACTAGCTAGCTCTCTGTTTAAACATGACGTACCTCCGTTACACATGCCATTTGAATGTGACCTCGGGCATTGGATCATGCCTGGCTGCATTATGTGACAAGTGTGGACACTGAAAAGTCACTTGGTATTCACATTGTGATAGGATCAGACAGGATACCTCTCAAGATGGACACATTGTGTCTGGGAATTGATTAGACCCAGGACAGGCATCTGAAAATGCATACGGCAAACCATGCCTATGTTCACCCTGAGTCACACACTCAATCTGCTGTTTTCCTCTGGAGTAAGAAGTGTAGGGCATGTGACGAATCACAAACAATGATCCCAAGTGATGGCTTGCACAGTCCAAACATACGGGCGATACGACAGTTACAGGATCAAACTGCAAACCATCAGAGCACAGCTGCTACTTGCTTGGGTACAGACCCAGGGGTACAGCGGTGGGTACGCTGGAGACAAAAGAGGAAGGGGTTGGATACGAAATTAAGTACCCACTCTGCATGGATTATAATCTCCTACATACCCAGCGTCATTTTCAAGGTCACTTATTTTGATATTGCATGGGAAGAGGAAACCCGAACACAGATCAGACCAACAAGATTGCATTTTACTGTCAATTGTGGATGAACCACATTTTGTTTAAAGTAGTGCATTCCTGCGTCCAGGTAGCATAGCGGTCTATTCCATTGCCTACCAACATGGGGATCGCCGGTTCGAATCCCTGTGTTACCTCTGGCTTAGTCAGGTGTCCCTACAGACACAATTGGCCATGTCTGCGGGTGGGAAGCCGTATGTGGGTATGTGTCCTGGTCACTGCACTAGCGCCTCCTCTGGTCGGTCGGCGCGCCTGTTCAGGGGGGAGGGGGAATAGCGTGATCCTCCCACACGCTACGTCCCCCTGGGGAAACTCCTGACTCTCAGGTGAAAAGAAGCGGCTGGTGACTCCACATGTATCGGAGGAGCCATGTGGTAGTCGGCAGCCCTCTCCAGCTCGGCAGAGAGGGTGGAGCAGAGACAAGGATGGCTCAGAAGAGTGGGGTAATTGGCCGAGTACAATTGGGAAGAAAAGGGGGGGGGGGGGGGGAGTAGTGCATTCCAGTGACAGAGTCAGTGTTGAGGTCAACAAGTGAACTAGAGGCCACAGATGAAGCCAGTTTGATCTGGCTCACACTGATTGTACAACGTTCAGAATAAGAGCATCAGCTTAATATTAAACACTACACATTGAATCAGGTTAAAAGGAAATCTATGGGGGAGTATATGAATGCCTGAAATATACTGTAAAAGTAAATGTATTTCCCTCTCAGCCATCCTACGATCTGCAAGAGGATGCCTGCCCTACATCTTAAAGTGAAAATAAGATTTGCGAGTCATAGTCCTCATTGTTAAGCAGTACAGCTGTACACAGTCATGTTGAGGGAGTCAGATATACAGCAGAGTAATCGCACAATCATACCAGGAACATGGCGAAGACGGCAAATTTTACACCGCCACACCCACTTTGCTTAACACACTCACCCACGCTCGACAAACATAAACCCTAGTACTGTATGTTTGCAGCCATGCACATGCTCTCGTGTGCAAATACATAAACAAACACACACACACACACACACACGGCAAGCACTAAAACCCTCTACCAAGCATGACGTATAGAGACAGGACTTCTGTAGCTATAAATAAAGTCATACTGTAAGACAAATACAGTCTACAGTGAGACGGATACAACTCATTAACTGGATTTCACACTGAGTGAGCACATGTTTAAAGTGCTACTCGTTAAAAGATTTCTTATTTTTCAAGCTCACTGCTCTATAAACACACACAGGTACACACACACAGGTACACACACACACACACATTCATGTGATGGGTAGTGGGACGTGTGGGAGGACAGGATGCAGGGAAAGAGAAACAGAGGAAGATGGAGAGAGGATGTGTGAAAGGGAGGGAGGGAGGAGAGAGGAGAGAGAGAGAGAGAGAGAGAGAGAGAGAGAGAGAGAGAGAGAGAGAGAGAGAGAGAGAGAGAGAGAGAGAGAGAGAGAGAGAGAGAGAGAGAGAGAGAGATAGAGAGAGAGAGAGAGAGAGAGAGAAAGGGACAAAATGGAATGAAGGCAAGAAACCTCCCACACACACACACACACACACACACACACACACACCACTCCCACCCAGACCCTACCTGTTGGTCAGTCTGATTGACGCCCAGCAAAAACACGAGCTCAGACAAAAACATAGCTGCCCCTGTGTTGGAGTGGATACTCCGGGTGTTGGACTTGAGTCCTCTCAGGCAGGACAACACCAGGACGGTGAGGAGGAGCGCAAGCATGGAGATGCACAGGGAGGCGTAGGTGACCAGGGCCAGAGTCTCCAGGTCCCCCTCCAACTGCTGCTCATGGGTGTGAAGGAAGTGTGTTAGACATAGATGGGGAAAGACAAGTGACAGGTAGGTGACATTTGGAGGATGGAGGAGAGAGAGAGAGATGAAGAAAGGGAGACAGAGATGAGAAGGAAAGGGGGCAAAGAAATAAAGCAAGAGAGAGTGACAGACAGACAGACAGACAGACAGACAGACAGACAGACAGACAGACAGACAGACAGACAGACAGACAGACAGACAGACAGACAGACAGATGGAAAGAGACAGACAGACAGAGGGAGACAGACAGAAAGCGACAGACAGACAGAGGGAGACAGACAGAGAGCTTAGTTAAAACATGCTGAGGTTTGTGTATTGCTGCCCTGTCTCCTACAGCTGGCTACGTTTCCCAAGTGAAAACTGATTTCCTGTTTAGTCCACATTTAGTATTTATCACAGATAATGTCTCATTACTTGCACTGCAAGTAAACAAGTTGACAAATTCACACAAGCCATAAGACTCCTGAATACAAATTAATATCTGTTCATATTTGCCAAGTTTCATTGCACATACAAGAAATTTGACTTGATGGGTAACTCATATAAAATAACATCACAAAAGATGATAAAAGGGTAGAACATATTAGTAGTCTTGATAAATAAAATAAAAAATATAGACAGCATAGGTTGCAGTGGCTGTCGTCTAGCCAGTGTGTGCAAAAGGCAGTTGAAATAAAGGGACAAGAGAGAAAGATATCCACTCAGCTTTCAAATGCAAAACAAAACAAAAGGGTGGGTCGTGGCTATACGGCATAAAATCTTGCAACCATGTGTCACTGGTAAGGAACATATTAACAGAAATACACACAGATCTGGGAGATTTGTCTGAAATAAGCGGTACACATACAGTCTGACGCATAGGCCATTCATAACTGATGGACAGACATAATGCAATTCAGCTGACTGGACAGGAAGCGACAGGAGGCGTGTCTATTTCTCTAAAAGGTCCTCACTCTGACAGCGTTCAGCGTCATCATCAGTCACTGTGATGTCATGTAAGGAACAGGGATTTGCATTAAACCTTGAAAATGTGATTCATATTTAAGCAGCCATGCGAACACAGGAGTGACATTGCGAAGGGTGCTATTTAGACCGCAGCTATCAGAAAAACAAGTATGCCCGCTCTCATT
Source organism: Lampris incognitus (assembly GCF_029633865.1). Lineage (NCBI taxonomy): Eukaryota > Metazoa > Chordata > Actinopteri > Lampriformes > Lampridae > Lampris > Lampris incognitus. The sequence continues at coordinate 34,306,870 of NC_079212.1, forward strand.
TAAATGGTGGACATTAAATTTTCATACCAGCCAAAGGCCAAACATTAACAGATGACTCAAATCTGTTGCCATGGCGTTTGATGTGGATAAAAGTGGTTAAAAATGAAAGAACCTCAAAACAAAATGGTTCATGGGTGCCTAAGTATTGATTCCATAAAGCAATCGTTTGTGATACAAGTGAGAGGGTAAAACACACATAAACTTAAAAGCAAAAGTAAATATAAGAAATAACTGATGAATTTTTATGAAAATCAAAACGATATTGTGAACTGACAGAGACGCTGTGTTTGTCCGACGGGGACAACTGACCTCTCTCTGGGAGCTGTCCATCAGCACTGCAAAGGTACCCAGCCTCTGGCACTGACAGCGAACATGAGAGGTATTCCTATACACCACCATACAGTCCCTCACTGTCCAGCAACCTCCTATCTCGTAACTGGAGAAAGAGAGAAGGAGGGAGGGAGATTTTTTTGTGGCAGATGAATGCAGACAGAGGGAAAAAAGACAGAGAGGGAAAATGTAATGTAAGGGAGAAGCAGAAAAGGGAGCCAGAGAAAATGAGAAAGACAGAGTCAGACAGAAAGACAAAGAGACAGACAGGCAGACAGACAGAGATTTGTGGGCAGGGAAAAAAATATGGGGGGGGGGGGTCGTAACACAAATAGAGGGAGAAAGGGGAGCCAGAGGCAGAAAGTGAGAAATACAGACAGATAGGAGTCAACGCAAATGCACTTTACAACATGGCGGTGAGTAGTGTCACCTATGACACATGCATAAGATGTAAGGATAGGGTCAGTCCCTTCAAAATAACATGTGTTAAATTAGCATTTGTCTCCCTGTGTGTGTGTGTGTGTGTGTGTGTGTGTGTGTGTGTGTGTGTGTGTGTGTGTGTGTTCTTATATCTCTGCTCATCAGTCTGTCTATAACGGATAGACAGACTAACAGACTGACAGACAAACAGATACTCACGGACTACTGTGATTCCACTGCACACACAGCGGTTTGCTGCGATTGGCTGTTTCCAGCAGCTTGAACTCCAATAGGAGAGGCTGTTCCAAGTGACCGGCCACAAACGACTGGTTGTTATAGACGGACACACTGACCACTGGAGAGTTCATTACTGGGTGTCTGGGAAGCCTGGAGACAGGGCATAAAGAATATAGAGTAAGACATCCTTGATGAGACACAAATGAGACAGACAATATAAGATATACTAGATGAGACTGTCACATCTAGCCTAAAAAGAGACAGAGAGATGGGGTTGCAGATAAAGAATACAGAGCTGGATACAACACATAAATGCCTGGCTAAAGAAAGGAACACCAACCAATAGGGAGCTATATTTGCATCAAGCCCTAAGGGGAGGCTGAGAGGGATGGTGGGTAAGAGCTAGCATGGAAGGTTGGATATGGGAGGATAAGATAGCAGAAACAAAGCAAGATATGGGGCAGAATTAAATATAGTACAACACACACACACACACACACACACACACACACACACACACACACACACACACACACACACACACTTGATTGAAAATTGCTCTAAGCACATACTTAGCACTTTTGAGTTTGTCTTCAGAGATACAGACAAAGGTGGATGTTTTGGGGCCATTTTACAGCCTTTTTTTCCTCTGGTAATGCAGCCAAATGATTTGTTTTGTTATGCTAAATAGAGTCAGTCAGTCAGTCAGTTCAATACATACTATAGCTAGTTATTTAGGAGGGTGAGTTTTGGGGTGTGTAGACAGACAGACAGACAGACAGACAGACAGACAGACATACAAACAGATAGACAGATGGACAGCTATATGGAGGGATAGATAGATCTTTATTGCTATAATCATCATTATTATTATTTTGTGTGATTGATTCCTACCGGACTCCTCGTCTGTCTGTATGATATTTGGGGGGGAGGGCAGCCCCGAGACTGCGATAGATCAACATGATGACAATGGTGATGGGTGGCTCCGGCATCAAAACAGTGCGCCTGGCTGCGACATATTCCCGCGTCTGATTGGCTGAAATACTGGCAGGGGCGGAGGCAGTGTTCTGAGGTGATGAAGCTTGAGAGGGAGAGAGGCATTTGTAAGTGACACACAACTGGGTGAATAACACTGAGCATGTGAAGTACAGTATGTAGACAGAGGAAAGTAAAGGATAAGAGAGAGGAAAACAACGTGAAAGAAAGAAAACTACAGACATGCTGTAAGAAAGACTGAGACACTGAGAGGCAATCAGAACCAGAATCAGGTTTATTGGCCATGTAGGTTAGCACAAACATGGAATTTGACTCCAGTTTCGAGGCTCTCTCAGTGTACTTAACATAGAATAACAACACTACAACACAACAATCTTCAGATATATACACAAGGATGGACTATATACAGGCCAAATAAGTGGTGATAAAGTGCAATGGTGCAGAGAATAATAAGACAGAGACACAGATATTTGGAGAAACTGTTCTGCAGTTTCTGATTGTCAACATTTTTTTGCATGTCTGTGCAAGTCTCTGCATTTGCTTACCTTCTTTCTCTGTCTTTTCCTTCTCCTTCCAGTTGTGTTGCTGGTGTCGCTGTGGCACCAGGGCAGCAGGGGGTAGCACCACGTGTGTGTGGGGGTCCCAGGGAGCCTGGCCCCTGAAAAGGGTGGTATGGTATCTCGGGAAGCGCCTCCTCACATGGGTGTGGTTCTCCACTCGGTCCAGGTTCATCACTAAAGCATGAACACACACACACACACACACACACACACACACACACACACACACACACACACACACACACACACACACACACATGCAAAGGCAGACCCACATATACACGCGAACACACACATACATACACGCATAAACGCACATACACAAGAATATCGGCACAGACACATGCACACATTGGCAGATACACACAGACACACAAACATCAAGATATTCAGTCAAATGAAGACAGTAGGGTAACAATGTAAAAAACAGATATTAGCTAGCCTACAGCTTAGAGGTGCAGTGTGATTCCTCCCAATTCAATGCCTTTACAAAATCAGACCAGAACATGTCCTGGTGCCACCATCTTGTTCACTGATCCAAAATGAAACCAGTATGTGCTGACGTATAGCGGCCACGTTTTCTCAATTCCACTTGATTTTAGTTCAGTCAAGCACTGCTGTACTGTGTGCACCAGACAGAGAAGGATTTGGGAGGGGGAGAGTGAAAGCCAATCGAATTTTACTCTTAAGCTGCAAATACACATCCAAGTTCCCTTTTGGACTATAGATTAAAAGGGAAAATGTCCAAGAAAACTCACTGAATACGACATCAGCAACAAACTAATCAATCTTCCACAGGAGTGTGAAAACGCATCCACAATCCATAAACCTCACAAACACACACACACACACACACACACACATACACACACACACGTCAGTCAAGAGGCTAGAAGAGCAGTCAAACTGGAGAACATGGGGCAGTGAATAGTATTCGCAAAAATTCGGCGGTGTCAGAGAGGAGTGTTTCTGTACTGAGTGTGCACTTGACCTTGCAAATAGAACAGGAACAGCACTTGATGCTCGCAGAGAGGATCTCTGGAAACCACTCACTATGACAGACTGTACAGTCTGTGTGTGTTTGTTACAGAGAGGGAGAGAGAGAGAGAGACAGAGAGAGAGAGAGAGAGAGAGAGAGAGAGAGAGAGAGAGAGAGAGAGAGAGAGAGAGAGAGAGAGAGAGCGAGAGAGAGCCTACATGTCTACAAAATGTCCGGTAGATAACATTCTGTAAACTACCACACAGAGGACGACCCGGGATGACCCTCCAAGGTTGGACTACCCCGGGGCTCAAACCCAGGACCTTCTTGCTGTGAGACAACTGTGCTAAGCACTGCGCAACCGTGCCGCCCCTCTCTCAACAATACTTTCAAATGAAAGCTAGAACTGGCAAAAGTATAACTAAAAAAACCTTTAAAGCCTTTTCTGAGTGCTAACAAAGCAGTTGGGCTTCATATGTGTGTGATCTGCCTCTGTGTTTGACAATGTGTGTGTGTGCTCACATATGTTTGCATCTGCACGATATTTGTGGCTGCATCCTCTCACGTCCTTGTCTTTGCATCTGCACATCCACCATGCATATTGCAGATGTGTTGTTGTGCGTGCATGAATTTGGCTGTGCGTCAGTGGGAGTGTGAAACTCAGCAGCTGGCTGTGTTCCTGTATGCCACATTCAATTCTCCTAATTCTACCACTCACCATCTGTGGAGGAACCAGGAAGAAGTTCAAACATGCTGTCTGCTAAAGGAGGATAACTATAAAGAATATCTGGTGACTCAAAAGCATCATGGGAGAGAGGGAGAGAGGATGCTGTACACGCGACGACAGATGCAATTACTGTTTAGGTTTGAGTACACAGCATGTATCCCGTCACCCAGATTTACAGGCTCAGAAAAGTTTTATGTCATTTTGAACTAATATCATTTATCCAGTGGCACAGTGGCGCAGTGGTTAGTGCGGTCGCCTCACAGCAAGAAGGTCCTGGGTTTGAGTCCCAGGGTAGTCCAACCTTGGGGGTTGTCCCGGGTCGTCCTCTGTGTGGAGTTTGCATGTTCTCCCCGTGTCTGTGTGGGTTTTCTCCGGGTGCTCCGGTTTCCTCCCACAGCCGATTCACCTGTAGGTCAGGTGAATCGGCTGTACTAAATTGTCCTTAGGCGTGAATGTGTGTGTGTGTGTGTGTGTGTGTGTGTGTGTGTGTGTGTGTGTGTGTGTGTGTGTGTGTGTGTGTGTGTGTGTGTGTGTGTGTGTGAGTGTGTGGGCTCTGTGATGGACTGGGGGCCTGTCCAGGGTGTCTCCCCACCTGTCGCCCATGACTGCTGGGATAGGCTCCAGCATCCCTGCGACCCTAAACAGGATAAGCAGTTTGGATAATGGATGGATGGATCATTTATCAAATTCAA